>NW_026061805.1:320000-322500 GCF_023897955.1 Schistocerca gregaria | reverse complement strand
CCGCTCAATTATTCTGCAAACAGGAGGAGGCTGAGCTCCCCTGCACGATACACCTCGAAACCCTCTCAGGTCCCGGCGGCGCGCAGCGCCGTCCTAAGTACTTGGTCGGGTTCGAGAGAGGCGCAATCGCCCGGAGATAGGCGAGTAGACGCTTTCAGTGCGAACACCCGTGCTCCCAACTGAGCTTGCCGCTGCCGACAGAGGCCCGGGAGCGTGCTGTCGTGGCATTGCCGGCGGGAAACAACACGCGCCACCTACGGTGACCGGCAGCTCCAACGCCAGCGCCACAGAAGGGCAAAGCCCCACTTGGGTGCAGAAGCGAACTCTCCCAGCACAGCGCACGCGCCAACACGTCCGCAGAGCTGCGATACAAACCACCTGCGAGAACCGCTGGGGCCGACCGAGCAGCAGACGGCGTCGCGACGCCGAGTGCCGGGCGGCGGCGGATCCTCAACGCACACAGTCCGCAATCGGACCAGCACACTGCAGATGTCCACCGCGCTTCGCACCGGGCTCGGCAGAACCCACTTTGGCCGCCTGGCGCCGCGCGCAGGGTGCGCCGGCGCATAGCTGGGACGCCAGCCGGGCCCGTCGGCCGGCGCTCCTGCCACTGGGCGCCCCCCACCAGCCGGCTGTAGTGCGTGCGCTCACGCAGCGCGCGGCCAGCACGCCGGGCGGCCCCCCCTCACCGGCCGGGGACTGTCCCGCCAAGCCACAGCCTCGTATCGCTTCATACCCACATGGCCAACTCAGGTTCGGGGGCATGGCGGGTACCGCCGAAACAACCGGTTCACAGATGTACCGATCGTCGCTATCACCGATGCACCTGCAGCGCGAACAACCGCTCAACAACTGATTTCCAGTTCATTTGCGGATCTTTGGCAGCAAACGTATACGTCAATCTACATTTGCGAAATCTACGATTCTGGCATGCCTGCATGTTATGTGTCACGACACGCTACATCAGCCCACATACACACTGCGGCATGTACACGAGAGAACACGTGGAAGATGGTCCGCGCACGTGTGCAATGTCCCTTGCGCGGTCGACTGTCAACCGGCCTCTGTAGCATGTCGCAGATGTGGAACGCGGTCCACCGTGCTATCATGTTGTGTGGGGCAATACGATTAAATAGGAAAACCCTCGTCGCTACATCAACAGACGGCTCACGCTGATTCCCGGCAGAGGGAGGAGGGGGGGGGGGGGGGCAACATGCAATACTTTCGTCCGTACCTACTTACCACATGTCTGTACGGCGTACAACAGTGCAATCTCGCTGTAATGGGGAGACGAGACAAGTAGCATCGTGCACAACATATGGCCCTTATGATTCGCCATTGTAGGGCGCAGCCGGTGTACGGTCAAGCATGTGCCACATTATGTCACTCAGTACGTAACGACGGATGATCAGTGTGGGTTACGCGTACATCAGCGGACAGTCCACACAGGCCGTACCACAACGTACACTGACTGCATCGACAACCGAATGCAACTGAACAGCTGCAAGGCTCATTTCACAAACAAACGCCTGACCGACCAGCTTGGAAGGGCAGGAGGGGAGGGCGATATTCGTTCTGTAGCGGTACACCCTTCCAGTGGTTAGCGGGACTGTGTAGAAAGTACGCAACACTCGAAAGACCTTTATGTGAGGGTACGCACCATGGCATCAAGAAATACACATGACACCAGAGGATCCAAGCAGTGAACTATGTTCAGAGGGTTGCTGTTAGGCAAAGCTACATTCCTGTGACGTTACATGTGACAGTTAAGGTGCAGTGTAAGTTAGGTTAAGGTGCAGTGTAAGTTAGGTTAAGGTGCAGTGTAAGTTAGGTTAAGGTGCAGTGTAAGTTAGGTTAAGGTGCAGTGTAAGTTAGGTTAAGGTGCAGTGTAAGTTAGGTTAAGGTGCAGTGTAAGTTAGGTTAAGGTGCAGTGTAACTTAGGTTAAGGTGCAGTGTAAGTTAGGTTAAGGTGCAGTGTAACTTAGGTTAAGGTGCAGTGTAACTTAGGTTAAGGTGCAGTGTAACTTAGGTTAAGGTGCAGTGTAACTTAGGTTAAGGTGCAGTGTAACTTAGGTTAAGGTGCAGTGTAACTTAGGTTAAGGTGCAGTGTAACTTAGGTTAAGGTGCAGTGTAAGTTAGGTTAAGGTGCAGTGTAAGTTAGGTTAAGGTGCAGTGTAACTTAGGTTAAGGTGCAGTGTAACTTAGGTTAAGGTGCAGTGTAAGTTAGGTTAAGGTGCAGTGTAACTTAGGTTAAGGTGCAGTGTAACTTAGGTTAAGGTGCAGTGTAACTTAGGTTAAGGTGCAGTGTAACTTAGGTTAAGGTGCAGTGTAAGTTAGGTTAAGGTGCAGTGTAAGTTAGGTTAAGGTGCAGTGTAAGTTAGGTTAAGGTGCAGTGTAAGTTAGGTTAAGGTGCAGCGTAACTTAGGTTAAGGTGCAGCGTAACTTAGGTTAAGGTGCAGCGTAACTTAGGTTAAGGTGCAGCGTAACTTAGGTTAAGGTG
>NW_026061805.1:305000-310000 GCF_023897955.1 Schistocerca gregaria | reverse complement strand
AAAGGTACGACGCCCTGTTTCTTCGGTTTCCCACGAAAGTTGCCATAGCAGCTCCCCTTTTTTCCTAATTTCTACTTTATTTTCTGTCCTGCTGCCCAGAATTTCCTTGGTTTTTTCCAAATTCCCCTTTTTAGTCCAGTACCAAGCGGCCTGCTCCCGAATTTTGATGTCCAGGGGGCAAAGCCCCATAATAACTAACAGGGCTCCTCCCGGTGTAGTTCTGTATGCCCCCACTGATCTCAGGATCATATTTCTCTGCACTCTCCTCACTGTCATGGCGGGCACCACCCTCGTGAGCCTGTGTGCCCAGACTCCGGATCCGTAACCCACTATGGATATTAGTATACTGTTATGATAGAGTTTGATGAGATGTGGTGGAAGATGAAACCGCTTATGCCCAATGGACATGAGGTTGTTGAGTACCTGTAAAGCTCTTTGAGTTACGGTTTCAATGTGTCTACTGAAAGTCCACCTCTCATCAATGATGATACCTAGATAGCGTGTCTCACGTCGCCGGAGAACTGGTGATCCATCTATCCTAACAGTTGGGTTACGAGCTAATTGTCCCTTTAGAAGAAGATAGGTAGACTTGGCCGGTGAAATTGTCATTTTTGTCTTGCGGCACCACAGTTGGAGTGTGTTTATTGCTCTCTCGATCTTAGGCTCTATGTCCTCTCGGCTACGGCCGCCGACCAGTAGGAGGAGATCATCTGCGTAGGCTATCACCTCCAGCACTTCGTCGCTTTGTTGTAATGTATCTAGTAAGGGTTCCATGTGGATGTCCCAGAACAGCGGACCCAGTACGGAACCCTGGGGACATCCCTTGGTGATAGTTTTCCTTACTCTTGTGCTAGCAGATGATAGCCAGACCTCCCGATCTTCACAATAGCTCCTCAGACAGCCATATAGCGGCCCTGGACACTCCTTCTCCCTTAAGCAGGAGAAGAGCGAAGGCCACCACAGGTTGTCGAAGGCGCCACTTATATCCACCATGATGCCAACAACGTACTTGTACGGGGTAGAGCCGCAGACCTCGGCCGCCAGGGCGATTGCATCAGATGCCGATCGTCCAGACCTGAAGCCAAACTGCCTGTTGCTCATTCCGCACAGCACTCGGTGTGCCGCCAGTCTATCAGCCAGAAGTCTCTCCAGAATCTTCCCAAGCAGATCAAGCAGGCAGATAGGTCTATAAGATTTGGTTTCTGCTGGGTCTTTGTCAGCCCCTTTCTTTATAATTACCACATTTGCCCTCTTCCATATTCGAGGGAACTTTTTCTGCTTGAGGCATTCGTTATATAAATGAGTTAGAGGGGCGACTATCTGGGGGGCCAGGAATTGCACCACTTCCGCCACAATACCGTCTGGCCCAGGAGCTTTTCCTCTCTTCAGGGAATTTATGTGGCCAGCTACCTCTTCTTCTGAGAATGGGTAGACTGCCATATCATTTTCATACGCATTGTTGTTATTCTCCCGCAGCTGCCGTTGTTCATCTGTCTCATCCGCTGTATCATCAGGCAACAGGGAGTGGAGAAGGACCTCAGCAGTTTCCTGCCAAGACCCCGTCATCCGGTCCCCATGCCTGACGGTTGAAAGCTCCATCGGAGAACGGATCTTTTCCCGGACAAGCCTGTAGGGAACTCCCCATGGGTCTAATGCTAGTTGGTTCAGAACAAAGTGTTCCCAACTTTTTGTTCTAACTTCCCGTAGCTGTTTTTGGAAGTTATCTTTGGCTTCCCGGTAAAGCTGCAGCCATCTTTGTCTTTCTTGCCAGACGACACTGCGCTGGTAGTGCCTCCTGAGCCTTCTGACCGACCGGCGCATCTCCTCTAGTTCAGCAGACCATGGTGATGGAGAGGCCGCCATGGCCCTCCTCCTCTGTTTGCATGTATTAGCTCTAGAATTACCACAGTTATCCAAGTAACGTGGGTACGATCTAAGGAACCATAACTGATTTAATGAGCCATTCGCGGTTTCACCTTAATGCGGCTTGTACTGAGACATGCATGGCTTAATCTTTGAGACAAGCATATGACTACTGGCAGGATCAACCAGGGAGCTGCGTCAACGAGAGCTGAGCAGCCGGCCGCCCGGGAGTGTGTCCCGAGGGCCCGCGCGAACACGCAAGCGTCCGCTCAATTATTCTGCAAACAGGAGGAGGCTGAGCTCCCCTGCACGATACACCTCGAAACCCTCTCAGGTCCCGGCGGCGCGCAGCGCCGTCCTAAGTACTTGGTCGGGTTCGAGAGAGGCGCAATCGCCCGGAGATAGGCGAGTAGACGCTTTCAGTGCGAACACCCGTGCTCCCAACTGAGCTTGCCGCTGCCGACAGAGGCCCGGGAGCGTGCTGTCGTGGCATTGCCGGCGGGAAACAACACGCGCCACCTACGGTGACCGGCAGCTCCAACGCCAGCGCCACAGAAGGGCAAAGCCCCACTTGGGTGCAGAAGCGAACTCTCCCAGCACAGCGCACGCGCCAACACGTCCGCAGAGCTGCGATACAAACCACCTGCGAGAACCGCTGGGGGCGACCGAGCAGCAGACGGCGTCGCGACGCCGAGTGCCGGGCGGCGGCGCATCCTCAACACACACAGTCCGCAATCGGACCAGCACACTGCAGATGTCCACCGCGCTTCGCACCGGGCTCGGCAGAACCCACTTTGGCCGCCTGGCGCCGCGCGCAGGGTGCGCCGGCGCATAGCTGGGACGCCAGCCGGGCCCGTCGGCCGGCGCTCCTGCCACTGGGCGCCCCCCACCAGCCGGCTGTAGTGCGTGCGCTCACGCAGCGCGCGGCCAGCACGCCGGGCGGCCCCCCCTCACCGGCCGGGGACTGTCCCGCCAAGCCACAGCCTCGTATCGCTTCATACCCACATGGCCAACTCAGGTTCGGGGGCATGGCGGGTACCGCCGAAACAACCGGTTCACAGATGTACCGATCGTCGCTATCACCGATGCACCTGCAGCGCGAACAACCGCTCAACAACTGATTTCCAGTTCATTTGCGGATCTTTGGCAGCAAACGTATACGTCAATCTACATTTGCGAAATCTACGATTCTGGCATGCCTGCATGTTATGTGTCACGACACGCTACATCAGCCCACATACACACTGCGGCATGTACACGAGAGAACACGTGGAAGATGGTCCGCGCACGTGTGCAATGTCCCTTGCGCGGTCGACTGTCAACCGGCCTCTGTAGCATGTCGCAGATGTGGAACGCGGTCCACCGTGCTATCATGTTGTGTGGGGCAATACGATTAAATAGGAAAACCCTCGTCGCTACATCAACAGACGGCTCACGCTGATTCCCGGCAGAGGGAGGAGGGGGGGGGGGGGCCAACATGCAATACTTTCGTCCGTACCTACTTACCACATGTCTGTACGGCGTACAACAGTGCAATCTCGCTGTAATGGGGAGACGAGACAAGTAGCATCGTGCACAACATATGGCCCTTATGATTCGCCATTGTAGGGCGCAGCCGGTGTACGGTCAAGCATGTGCCACATTATGTCACTCAGTACGTAACGACGGATGATCAGTGTGGGTTACGCGTACATCAGCGGACAGTCCACACAGGCCGTACCACAACGTACACTGACTGCATCGACAACCGAATGCAACTGAACAGCTGCAAGGCTCATTTCACAAACAAACGCCTGACCGACCAGCTTGGAAGGGCAGGAGGGGAGGGCGATATTCGTTCTGTAGCGGTACACCCTTCCAGTGGTTAGCGGGACTGTGTAGAAAGTACGCAACACTCGAAAGACCTTTATGTGAGGGTACGCACCATGGCATCAAGAAATACACATGACACCAGAGGATCCAAGCAGTGAACTATGTTCAGAGGGTTGCTGTTAGGCAAAGCTACATTCCTGTGACGTTACATGTGACAGTTAAGGTGCAGTGTAAGTTAGGTTAAGGTGCAGTGTAAGTTAGGTTAAGGTGCAGTGTAAGTTAGGTTAAGGTGCAGTGTAAGTTAGGTTAAGGTGCAGTGTAAGTTAGGTTAAGGTGAAGTGTAAGTTAGGTTAAGGTGCAGTGTAAGTTAGGTTAAGGTGCAGTGTAAGTTAGGTTAAGGTGCAGTGTAACTTAGGTTAAGGTGCAGTGTAAGTTAGGTTAAGGTGCAGTGTAACTTAGGTTAAGGTGCAGTGTAACTTAGGTTAAGGTGCAGTGTAACTTAGGTTAAGGTGCAGTGTAACTTAGGTTAAGGTGCAGTGTAACTTAGGTTAAGGTGCAGTGTAACTTAGGTTAAGGTGCAGTGTAACTTAGGTTAAGGTGCAGTGTAAGTTAGGTTAAGGTGCAGTGTAAGTTAGGTTAAGGTGCAGTGTAACTTAGGTTAAGGTGCAGTGTAACTTAGGTTAAGGTGCAGTGTAAGTTAGGTTAAGGTGCAGTGTAACTTAGGTTAAGGTGCAGTGTAACTTAGGTTAAGGTGCAGTGTAACTTAGGTTAAGGTGCAGTGTAAGTTAGGTTAAGGTGCAGTGTAAGTTAGGTTAAGGTGCAGTGTAAGTTAGGTTAAGGTGCAGTGTAAGTTAGGTTAAGGTGCAGTGTAAGTTAGGTTAAGGTGCAGCGTAACTTAGGTTAAGGTGCAGCGTAACTTAGGTTAAGGTGCAGCGTAACTTAGGTTAAGGTGCAGCGTAACTTAGGTTAAGGTGCAGCGTAACTTAGGTTAAGGTGCAGCGTAACTTAGGTTAAGGTGCAGCGTAACTTAGGTTAAGGTGCAGCGTAACTTAGGTTAAGGTGCAGCGTGGGTTAGGTTAGGGGCCAACGTGGGTTAGGTTAGGGGCCAACGTGGGTTAGGTTAGGGGCCAACGTGGGTTAGGTTAGGGGCCAACGTGGGTTAGGTTAGGGGCCAACGTGGGTTAGGTTAGGGGCCAACGTGGGTTAGGTTAGGGGCCAACGTGGGTTAGGTTAGGGGCCAACGTGGGTTAGGTTAGGGGCCAACGTGGGTTAGGTTAGGGGCCAACGTGGGTTAGGTTAAGGGCCAACGTGGGTTAGGTTAAGGG
>NW_026061805.1:292500-297500 GCF_023897955.1 Schistocerca gregaria | reverse complement strand
CCCACCGAATCAAGAAAGAGCTATCAATCTGTCAATCCTTCCGGTGTCCGGGCCTGGTGAGGTTTCCCGTGTTGAGTCAAATTAAGCCGCAGGCTCCACTCCTGGTGGTGCCCTTCCGTCAATTCCTTTAAGTTTCAGCTTTGCAACCATACTTCCCCCGGAACCCAAAAGCTTTGGTTTCCCGGAGGCTGCCCGCCGAGTCATCGGAGGAACTGCGGCGGATCGCTGGCTGGCATCGTTTATGGTTAGAACTAGGGCGGTATCTGATCGCCTTCGAACCTCTAACTTTCGTTCTTGATTAATGAAAACATACTTGGCAAATGCTTTCGCTTCTGTTCGTCTTGCGACGATCCAAGAATTTCACCTCTAACGTCGCAATACGAATGCCCCCGCCTGTCCCTATTAATCATTACCTCGGGTTCCGAAAACCAACAAAATAGAACCGAGGTCCTATTCCATTATTCCATGCACACAGTATTCAGGCGGGCTTGCCTGCTTTAAGCACTCTAATTTGTTCAAAGTAAACGTGCCGGCCCACCGAGACACTCAACTAAGAGCACCCTGGTAGGATTTCAACGGGGTCCGCCTCGGGACGCGCAAGCACGCCTTCGGCTCGCCCCACCGGCAGGACGTCCCACGATACATGCCAGTTAAACACCGACGGGCGGTGAACCAACAGCGTGGGACACAAATCCAACTACGAGCTTTTTAACCGCAACAACTTTAATATACGCTATTGGAGCTGGAATTACCGCGGCTGCTGGCACCAGACTTGCCCTCCAATAGATACTCGTTAAAGGATTTAAAGTGTACTCATTCCGATTACGGGGCCTCGGATGAGTCCCGTATCGTTATTTTTCGTCACTACCTCCCCGTGCCGGGAGTGGGTAATTTGCGCGCCTGCTGCCTTCCTTGGATGTGGTAGCCGTTTCTCAGGCTCCCTCTCCGGAATCGAACCCTGATTCCCCGTTACCCGTTACAACCATGGTAGGCGCAGAACCTACCATCGACAGTTGATAAGGCAGACATTTGAAAGATGCGTCGCCGGTACGAGGACCGTGCGATCAGCCCAAAGTTATTCAGAGTCACCAAGGCAAACGGACCAGACGAGCCAATCCGATTGGTTTTGATCTAATAAAAGCGTCCCTTCCATCTCTGGTCGGGACTCTGTTTGCATGTATTAGCTCTAGAATTACCACAGTTATCCAAGTAACGTGGGTACGATCTAAGGAACCATAACTGATTTAATGAGCCATTCGCGGTTTCACCTTAATGCGGCTTGTACTGAGACATGCATGGCTTAATCTTTGAGACAAGCATATGACTACTGGCAGGATCAACCAGGGAGCTGCGTCAACGAGAGCTGAGCAGCCGGCCGCCCGGGAGTGTGTCCCGAGGGCCCGCGCGAACACGCAAGCGTCCGCTCAATTATTCTGCAAACAGGAGGAGGCTGAGCTCCCCTGCACGATACACCTCGAAACCCTCTCAGGTCCCGGCGGCGCGCAGCGCCGTCCTAAGTACTTGGTCGGGTTCGAGAGAGGCGCAATCGCCCGGAGATAGGCGAGTAGACGCTTTCAGTGCGAACACCCGTGCTCCCAACTGAGCTTGCCGCTGCCGACAGAGGCCCGGGAGCGTGCTGTCGTGGCATTGCCGGCGGGAAACAACACGCGCCACCTACGGTGACCGGCAGCTCCAACGCCAGCGCCACAGAAGGGCAAAGCCCCACTTGGGTGCAGAAGCGAACTCTCCCAGCACAGCGCACGCGCCAACACGTCCGCAGAGCTGCGATACAAACCACCTGCGAGAACCGCTGGGGGCGACCGAGCAGCAGACGGCGTCGCGACGCCGAGTGCCGGACGGCGGCGCATCCTCAACGCACACAGTCCGCAATCGGACCAGCACACTGCAGATGTCCACCGCGCTTCGCACCGGGCTCGGCAGAACCCACTTTGGCCGCCTGGCGCCGCGCGCAGGGTGCGCCGGCGCATAGCTGGGACGCCAGCCGGGCCCGTCGGCCGGCGCTCCTGCCACTGGGCGCCCCCCACCAGCCGGCTGTAGTGCGTGCGCTCACGCAGCGCGCGGCCAGCACGCCGGGCGGCCCCCCCTCACCGGCCGGGGACTGTCCCGCCAAGCCACAGCCTCGTATCGCTTCATACCCACATGGCCAACTCAGGTTCGGGGGCATGGCGGGTACCGCCGAAACAACCGGTTCACAGATGTACCGATCGTCGCTATCACCGATGCACCTGCAGCGCGAACAACCGCTCAACAACTGATTTCCAGTTCATTTGCGGATCTTTGGCAGCAAACGTATACGTCAATCTACATTTGCGAAATCTACGATTCTGGCATGCCTGCATGTTATGTGTCACGACACGCTACATCAGCCCACATACACACTGCGGCATGTACACGAGAGAACACGTGGAAGATGGTCCGCGCACGTGTGCAATGTCCCTTGCGCGGTCGACTGTCAACCGGCCTCTGTAGCATGTCGCAGATGTGGAACGCGGTCCACCGTGCTATCATGTTGTGTGGGGCAATACGATTAAATAGGAAAACCCTCGTCGCTACATCAACAGACGGCTCACGCTGATTCCCGGCAGAGGGAGGAGGGGGGGGGGGGGGGCCAACATGCAATACTTTCGTCCGTACCTACTTACCACATGTCTGTACGGCGTACAACAGTGCAATCTCGCTGTAATGGGGAGACGAGACAAGTAGCATCGTGCACAACATATGGCCCTTATGATTCGCCATTGTAGGGCGCAGCCGGTGTACGGTCAAGCATGTGCCACATTATGTCACTCAGTACGTAACGACGGATGATCAGTGTGGGTTACGCGTACATCAGCGGACAGTCCACACAGGCCGTACCACAACGTACACTGACTGCATCGACAACCGAATGCAACTGAACAGCTGCAAGGCTCATTTCACAAACAAACGCCTGACCGACCAGCTTGGAAGGGCAGGAGGGGAGGGCGATATTCGTTCTGTAGCGGTACACCCTTCCAGTGGTTAGCGGGACTGTGTAGAAAGTACGCAACACTCGAAAGACCTTTATGTGAGGGTACGCACCATGGCATCAAGAAATACACATGACACCAGAGGATCCAAGCAGTGAACTATGTTCAGAGGGTTGCTGTTAGGCAAAGCTACATTCCTGTGACGTTACATGTGACAGTTAAGGTGCAGTGTAAGTTAGGTTAAGGTGCAGTGTAAGTTAGGTTAAGGTGCAGTGTAAGTTAGGTTAAGGTGCAGTGTAAGTTAGGTTAAGGTGCAGTGTAAGTTAGGTTAAGGTGCAGTGTAAGTTAGGTTAAGGTGCAGTGTAAGTTAGGTTAAGGTGCAGTGTAACTTAGGTTAAGGTGCAGTGTAAGTTAGGTTAAGGTGCAGTGTAACTTAGGTTAAGGTGCAGTGTAACTTAGGTTAAGGTGCAGTGTAACTTAGGTTAAGGTGCAGTGTAACTTAGGTTAAGGTGCAGTGTAACTTAGGTTAAGGTGCAGTGTAAGTTAGGTTAAGGTGCAGTGTAAGTTAGGTTAAGGTGCAGTGTAACTTAGGTTAAGGTGCAGTGTAACTTAGGTTAAGGTGCAGTGTAAGTTAGGTTAAGGTGCAGTGTAACTTAGGTTAAGGTGCAGTGTAACTTAGGTTAAGGTGCAGTGTAACTTAGGTTAAGGTGCAGTGTAAGTTAGGTTAAGGTGCAGTGTAAGTTAGGTTAAGGTGCAGTGTAAGTTAGGTTAAGGTGCAGCGTAACTTAGGTTAAGGTGCAGCGTAACTTAGGTTAAGGTGCAGCGTAACTTAGGTTAAGGTGCAGCGTAACTTAGGTTAAGGTGCAGCGTAACTTAGGTTAAGGTGCAGCGTAACTTAGGTTAAGGTGCAGCGTAACTTAGGTTAAGGTGCAGCGTGGGTTAGGTTAGGGGCCAACGTGGGTTAGGTTAGGGGCCAACGTGGGTTAGGTTAGGGGCCAACGTGGGTTAGGTTAGGGGCCAACGTGGGTTAGGTTAGGGGCCAACGTGGGTTAGGTTAGGGGCCAACGTGGGTTAGGTTAGGGGCCAACGTGGGTTAGGTTAGGGGCCAACGTGGGTTAGGTTAGGGGCCAACGTGGGTTAGGTTAGGGGCCAACGTGGGTTAGGTTAGGGGCCAACGTGGGTTAGGTTAGGGGCCAACGTGGGTTAGGTTAGGGGCCAACGTGGGTTAGGTTAAGGGCCAACGTGGGTTAGGTTAAGGGCCAACGTGGGTTAGGTTAAGGGCCAACGTGGGTTAGGTTAAGGGCCAACGTGGGTTAGGTTAAGGGCCAACGTGGGTTAGGTTAAGGGCCAACGTGGGTTAGGTTAAGGGCCAACGTGGGTTAGGTTAAGGGCCAACGTGGGTTAGGTTAAGGGCCAACGTGGGTTAGGTTAAGGGCCAACGTGGGTTAGGTTAAGGGCCAACGTGGGTTAGGTTAAGGGCCAACGTGGGTTAGGTTGCCAGAGATGTGTCAAATCAGGATGTACGTTTGGCTGGTGTCAGGTGGTGGGTTGGTTCGATGCCTTTATAAGGGGTGTGGCCAAAGGGTATTTTATTACTTGTACCTTTTGTGTTGTGGCGTGGCGTTGCGTCCTGTGTTGATACTGGGTGGACCACTGTGGGTGTTGCTGGCTGATTTGAGCTGCGTTGTTTGCGGGTGATGTGAGACATTCTGTCTTATTAGTGGACGTGACGTTCCTCTTGTCGTTGTTTGGATAGTGTCCTGTGGCAGCGAGGATAAAATGGATGTTGTTGAACGATAGTGCTTTGGTGCTTTCGCTTTGTTACACACAGAGTGGACTGTGAGATAGGGTGACTGGGTCGAGTGCGGTTCACACTGTCCTCCCCAGTTTACAGTATGTATCATCTATGTATGTGGTCCTGCATCATTTACTAAGGAGGGACGTCAGACGACTGAAATATTAGTTATGTACTGATGTAAAGCAGAATGCTTACCTTCCACCAGTGGGCGAGTATCGACTCTGCCCCAGAGT
>NW_026061805.1:282500-285000 GCF_023897955.1 Schistocerca gregaria | reverse complement strand
TCCAATAGATACTCGTTAAAGGATTTAAAGTGTACTCATTCCGATTACGGGGCCTCGGATGAGTCCCGTATCGTTATTTTTCGTCACTACCTCCCCGTGCCGGGAGTGGGTAATTTGCGCGCCTGCTGCCTTCCTTGGATGTGGTAGCCGTTTCTCAGGCTCCCTCTCCGGAATCGAACCCTGATTCCCCGTTACCCGTTACAACCATGGTAGGCGCAGAACCTACCATCGACAGTTGATAAGGCAGACATTTGAAAGATGCGTCGCCGGTACGAGGACCGTGCGATCAGCCCAAAGTTATTCAGAGTCACCAAGGCAAACGGACCAGACGAGCCAATCCGATTGGTTTTGATCTAATAAAAGCGTCCCTTCCATCTCTGGTCGGGACTCTGTTTGCATGTATTAGCTCTAGAATTACCACAGTTATCCAAGTAACGTGGGTACGATCTAAGGAACCATAACTGATTTAATGAGCCATTCGCGGTTTCACCTTAATGCGGCTTGTACTGAGACATGCATGGCTTAATCTTTGAGACAAGCATATGACTACTGGCAGGATCAACCAGGGAGCTGCGTCAACGAGAGCTGAGCAGCCGGCCGCCCGGGAGTGTGTCCCGAGGGCCCGCGCGAACACGCAAGCGTCCGCTCAATTATTCTGCAAACAGGAGGAGGCTGAGCTCCCCTGCACGATACACCTCGAAACCCTCTCAGGTCCCGGCGGCGCGCAGCGCCGTCCTAAGTACTTGGTCGGGTTCGAGAGAGGCGCAATCGCCCGGAGATAGGCGAGTAGACGCTTTCAGTGCGAACACCCGTGCTCCCAACTGAGCTTGCCGCTGCCGACAGAGGCCCGGGAGCGTGCTGTCGTGGCATTGCCGGCGGGAAACAACACGCGCCACCTACGGTGACCGGCAGCTCCAACGCCAGCGCCACAGAAGGGCAAAGCCCCACTTGGGTGCAGAAGCGAACTCTCCCAGCACAGCGCACGCGCCAACACGTCCGCAGAGCTGCGATACAAACCACCTGCGAGAACCGCTGGGGGCGACCGAGCAGCAGACGGCGTCGCGACGCCGAGTGCCGGGCGGCGGCGCATCCTCAACGCACACAGTCCGCAATCGGACCAGCACACTGCAGATGTCCACCGCGCTGCGCACCGGGCTCGGCAGAACCCACTTTGGCCGCCTGGCGCCGCGCGCAGGGTGCGCCGGCGCATAGCTGGGGACGCCAGCCGGGCCCGTCGGCCGGCGCTCCTGCCACTGGGCGCCCCCCACCAGCCGGCTGTAGTGCGTGCGCTCACGCAGCGCGCGGCCAGCACGCCGGGCGGCCCCCCCTCACCGGCCGGGGACTGTCCCGCCAAGCCACAGCCTCGTATCGCTTCATACCCACATGGCCAACTCAGGTTCGGGGGCATGGCGGGTACCGCCGAAACAACCGGTTCACAGATGTACCGATCGTCGCTATCACCGATGCACCTGCAGCGCGAACAACCGCTCAACAACTGATTTCCAGTTCATTTGCGGATCTTTGGCAGCAAACGTATACGTCAATCTACATTTGCGAAATCTACGATTCTGGCATGCCTGCATGTTATGTGTCACGACACGCTACATCAGCCCACATACACACTGCGGCATGTACACGAGAGAACACGTGGAAGATGGTCCGCGCACGTGTGCAATGTCCCTTGCGCGGTCGACTGTCAACCGGCCTCTGTAGCATGTCGCAGATGTGGAACGCGGTCCACCGTGCTATCATGTTGTGTGGGGCAATACGATTAAATAGGAAAACCCTCGTCGCTACATCAACAGACGGCTCACGCTGATTCCCGGCAGAGGGAGGAGGGGGGGGGGGGGCAACATGCAATACTTTCGTCCGTACCTACTTACCACATGTCTGTACGGCGTACAACAGTGCAATCTCGCTGTAATGGGGAGACGAGACAAGTAGCATCGTGCACAACATATGGCCCTTATGATTCGCCATTGTAGGGCGCAGCCGGTGTACGGTCAAGCATGTGCCACATTATGTCACTCAGTACGTAACGACGGATGATCAGTGTGGGTTACGCGTACATCAGCGGACAGTCCACACAGGCCGTACCACAACGTACACTGACTGCATCGACAACCGAATGCAACTGAACAGCTGCAAGGCTCATTTCACAAACAAACGCCTGACCGACCAGCTTGGAAGGGCAGGAGGGGAGGGCGATATTCGTTCTGTAGCGGTACACCCTTCCAGTGGTTAGCGGGACTGTGTAGAAAGTACGCAACACTCGAAAGACCTTTATGTGAGGGTACGCACCATGGCATCAAGAAATACACATGACACCAGAGGATCCAAGCAGTGAACTATGTTCAGAGGGTTGCTGTTAGGCAAAGCTACATTCCTGTGACGTTACATGTGACAGTTAAGGTGCAGTGTAAGTTAGGTTAAGGTGCAGTGTAAGTTAGGTTAAGGTGCAGTGTAAGTTAGGTTAAGGTGCAGTGTAAGTTAGGTTAAG
>NW_026061805.1:270000-272500 GCF_023897955.1 Schistocerca gregaria | reverse complement strand
TACACCTCGAAACCCTCTCAGGTCCCGGCGGCGCGCAGCGCCGTCCTAAGTACTTGGTCGGGTTCGAGAGAGGCGCAATCGCCCGGAGATAGGCGAGTAGACGCTTTCAGTGCGAACACCCGTGCTCCCAACTGAGCTTGCCGCTGCCGACAGAGGCCCGGGAGCGTGCTGTCGTGGCATTGCCGGCGGGAAACAACACGCGCCACCTACGGTGACCGGCAGCTCCAACGCCAGCGCCACAGAAGGGCAAAGCCCCACTTGGGTGCAGAAGCGAACTCTCCCAGCACAGCGCACGCGCCAACACGTCCGCAGAGCTGCGATACAAACCACCTGCGAGAACCGCTGGGGGCGACCGAGCAGCAGACGGCGTCGCGACGCCGAGTGCCGGGCGGCGGCGCATCCTCAACGCACACAGTCCGCAATCGGACCAGCACACTGCAGATGTCCACCGCGCTTCGCACCGGGCTCGGCAGAACCCACTTTGGCCGCCTGGCGCCGCGCGCAGGGTGCGCCGGCGCATAGCTGGGACGCCAGCCGGGCCCGTCGGCCGGCGCTCCTGCCACTGGGCGCCCCCCACCAGCCGGCTGTAGTGCGTGCGCTCACGCAGCGCGCGGCCAGCACGCCGGGCGGCCCCCCCTCACCGGCCGGGGACTGTCCCGCCAAGCCACAGCCTCGTATCGCTTCATACCCACATGGCCAACTCAGGTTCGGGGGCATGGCGGGTACCGCCGAAACAACCGGTTCACAGATGTACCGATCGTCGCTATCACCGATGCACCTGCAGCGCGAACAACCGCTCAACAACTGATTTCCAGTTCATTTGCGGATCTTTGGCAGCAAACGTATACGTCAATCTACATTTGCGAAATCTACGATTCTGGCATGCCTGCATGTTATGTGTCACGACACGCTACATCAGCCCACATACACACTGCGGCATGTACACGAGAGAACACGTGGAAGATGGTCCGCGCACGTGTGCAATGTCCCTTGCGCGGTCGACTGTCAACCGGCCTCTGTAGCATGTCGCAGATGTGGAACGCGGTCCACCGTGCTATCATGTTGTGTGGGGCAATACGATTAAATAGGAAAACCCTCGTCGCTACATCAACAGACGGCTCACGCTGATTCCCGGCAGAGGGAGGAGGGGGGGGGGGGCCAACATGCAATACTTTCGTCCGTACCTACTTACCACATGTCTGTACGGCGTACAACAGTGCAATCTCGCTGTAATGGGGAGACGAGACAAGTAGCATCGTGCACAACATATGGCCCTTATGATTCGCCATTGTAGGGCGCAGCCGGTGTACGGTCAAGCATGTGCCACATTATGTCACTCAGTACGTAACGACGGATGATCAGTGTGGGTTACGCGTACATCAGCGGACAGTCCACACAGGCCGTACCACAACGTACACTGACTGCATCGACAACCGAATGCAACTGAACAGCTGCAAGGCTCATTTCACAAACAAACGCCTGACCGACCAGCTTGGAAGGGCAGGAGGGGAGGGCGATATTCGTTCTGTAGCGGTACACCCTTCCAGTGGTTAGCGGGACTGTGTAGAAAGTACGCAACACTCGAAAGACCTTTATGTGAGGGTACGCACCATGGCATCAAGAAATACACATGACACCAGAGGATCCAAGCAGTGAACTATGTTCAGAGGGTTGCTGTTAGGCAAAGCTACATTCCTGTGACGTTACATGTGACAGTTAAGGTGCAGTGTAAGTTAGGTTAAGGTGCAGTGTAAGTTAGGTTAAGGTGCAGTGTAAGTTAGGTTAAGGTGCAGTGTAAGTTAGGTTAAGGTGCAGTGTAAGTTAGGTTAAGGTGCAGTGTAAGTTAGGTTAAGGTGCAGTGTAAGTTAGGTTAAGGTGCAGTGTAACTTAGGTTAAGGTGCAGTGTAAGTTAGGTTAAGGTGCAGTGTAACTTAGGTTAAGGTGCAGTGTAACTTAGGTTAAGGTGCAGTGTAACTTAGGTTAAGGTGCAGTGTAACTTAGGTTAAGGTGCAGTGTAACTTAGGTTAAGGTGCAGTGTAACTTAGGTTAAGGTGCAGTGTAACTTAGGTTAAGGTGCAGTGTAAGTTAGGTTAAGGTGCAGTGTAAGTTAGGTTAAGGTGCAGTGTAACTTAGGTTAAGGTGCAGTGTAACTTAGGTTAAGGTGCAGTGTAAGTTAGGTTAAGGTGCAGTGTAACTTAGGTTAAGGTGCAGTGTAACTTAGGTTAAGGTGCAGTGTAACTTAGGTTAAGGTGCAGTGTAACTTAGGTTAAGGTGCAGTGTAAGTTAGGTTAAGGTGCAGTGTAAGTTAGGTTAAGGTGCAGCGTAACTTAGGTTAAGGTGCAGCGTAACTTAGGTTAAGGTGCAGCGTAACTTAGGTTAAGGTGCAGCGTAACTTAGGTTAAGGTGCAGCGTAACTTAGGTTAAGGTGCAGCGTAACTTAGGTTAAGGTGCAGCGTAACTTAGGTTAAGGTGCAGCGTGGGTTAGGTTAGGGGCCAACGT
>NW_026061805.1:257500-262500 GCF_023897955.1 Schistocerca gregaria | reverse complement strand
ACACGCTGATTCCTTCAGTGTAGCGCGCGTGCGGCCCAGAACATCTAAGGGCATCACAGACCTGTTATTGCTCAATCTCGTGCGGCTAGAAGCCGCCTGTCCCTCTAAGAAGAAAAGTAATCGCTGACAGCACGAAGGATGTCACGCGACTAGTTAGCAGGCTAGAGTCTCGTTCGTTATCGGAATTAACCAGACAAATCGCTCCACCAACTAAGAACGGCCATGCACCACCACCCACCGAATCAAGAAAGAGCTATCAATCTGTCAATCCTTCCGGTGTCCGGGCCTGGTGAGGTTTCCCGTGTTGAGTCAAATTAAGCCGCAGGCTCCACTCCTGGTGGTGCCCTTCCGTCAATTCCTTTAAGTTTCAGCTTTGCAACCATACTTCCCCCGGAACCCAAAAGCTTTGGTTTCCCGGAGGCTGCCCGCCGAGTCATCGGAGGAACTGCGGCGGATCGCTGGCTGGCATCGTTTATGGTTAGAACTAGGGCGGTATCTGATCGCCTTCGAACCTCTAACTTTCGTTCTTGATTAATGAAAACATACTTGGCAAATGCTTTCGCTTCTGTTCGTCTTGCGACGATCCAAGAATTTCACCTCTAACGTCGCAATACGAATGCCCCCGCCTGTCCCTATTAATCATTACCTCGGGTTCCGAAAACCAACAAAATAGAACCGAGGTCCTATTCCATTATTCCATGCACACAGTATTCAGGCGGGCTTGCCTGCTTTAAGCACTCTAATTTGTTCAAAGTAAACGTGCCGGCCCACCGAGACACTCAACTAAGAGCACCCTGGTAGGATTTCAACGGGGTCCGCCTCGGGACGCGCAAGCACGCCTTCGGCTCGCCCCACCGGCAGGACGTCCCACGATACATGCCAGTTAAACACCGACGGGCGGTGAACCAACAGCGTGGGACACAAATCCAACTACGAGCTTTTTAACCGCAACAACTTTAATATACGCTATTGGAGCTGGAATTACCGCGGCTGCTGGCACCAGACTTGCCCTCCAATAGATACTCGTTAAAGGATTTAAAGTGTACTCATTCCGATTACGGGGCCTCGGATGAGTCCCGTATCGTTATTTTTCGTCACTACCTCCCCGTGCCGGGAGTGGGTAATTTGCGCGCCTGCTGCCTTCCTTGGATGTGGTAGCCGTTTCTCAGGCTCCCTCTCCGGAATCGAACCCTGATTCCCCGTTACCCGTTACAACCATGGTAGGCGCAGAACCTACCATCGACAGTTGATAAGGCAGACATTTGAAAGATGCGTCGCCGGTACGAGGACCGTGCGATCAGCCCAAAGTTATTCAGAGTCACCAAGGCAAACGGACCAGACGAGCCAATCCGATTGGTTTTGATCTAATAAAAGCGTCCCTTCCATCTCTGGTCGGGACTCTGTTTGCATGTATTAGCTCTAGAATTACCACAGTTATCCAAGTAACGTGGGTACGATCTAAGGAACCATAACTGATTTAATGAGCCATTCGCGGTTTCACCTTAATGCGGCTTGTACTGAGACATGCATGGCTTAATCTTTGAGACAAGCATATGACTACTGGCAGGATCAACCAGGGAGCTGCGTCAACGAGAGCTGAGCAGCCGGCCGCCCGGGAGTGTGTCCCGAGGGCCCGCGCGAACACGCAAGCGTCCGCTCAATTATTCTGCAAACAGGAGGAGGCTGAGCTCCCCTGCACGATACACCTCGAAACCCTCTCAGGTCCCGGCGGCGCGCAGCGCCGTCCTAAGTACTTGGTCGGGTTCGAGAGAGGCGCAATCGCCCGGAGATAGGCGAGTAGACGCTTTCAGTGCGAACACCCGTGCTCCCAACTGAGCTTGCCGCTGCCGACAGAGGCCCGGGAGCGTGCTGTCGTGGCATTGCCGGCGGGAAACAACACGCGCCACCTACGGTGACCGGCAGCTCCAACGCCAGCGCCACAGAAGGGCAAAGCCCCACTTGGGTGCAGAAGCGAACTCTCCCAGCACAGCGCACGCGCCAACACGTCCGCAGAGCTGCGATACAAACCACCTGCGAGAACCGCTGGGGGCGACCGAGCAGCAGACGGCGTCGCGACGCCGAGTGCCGGGCGGCGGCGCATCCTCAACGCACACAGTCCGCAATCGGACCAGCACACTGCAGATGTCCACCGCGCTTCGCACCGGGCTCGGCAGAACCCACTTTGGCCGCCTGGCGCCGCGCGCAGGGTGCGCCGGCGCATAGCTGGGACGCCAGCCGGGCCCGTCGGCCGGCGCTCCTGCCACTGGGCGCCCCCCACCAGCCGGCTGTAGTGCGTGCGCTCACGCAGCGCGCGGCCAGCACGCCGGGCGGCCCCCCCTCACCGGCCGGGGACTGTCCCGCCAAGCCACAGCCTCGTATCGCTTCATACCCACATGGCCAACTCAGGTTCGGGGGCATGGCGGGTACCGCCGAAACAACCGGTTCACAGATGTACCGATCGTCGCTATCACCGATGCACCTGCAGCGCGAACAACCGCTCAACAACTGATTTCCAGTTCATTTGCGGATCTTTGGCAGCAAACGTATACGTCAATCTACATTTGCGAAATCTACGATTCTGGCATGCCTGCATGTTATGTGTCACGACACGCTACATCAGCCCACATACACACTGCGGCATGTACACGAGAGAACACGTGGAAGATGGTCCGCGCACGTGTGCAATGTCCCTTGCGCGGTCGACTGTCAACCGGCCTCTGTAGCATGTCGCAGATGTGGAACGCGGTCCACCGTGCTATCATGTTGTGTGGGGCAATACGATTAAATAGGAAAACCCTCGTCGCTACATCAACAGACGGCTCACGCTGATTCCCGGCAGAGGGAGGAGGGGTGGGGGGGGGGCCAACATGCAATACTTTCGTCCGTACCTACTTACCACATGTCTGTACGGCGTACAACAGTGCAATCTCGCTGTAATGGGGAGACGAGACAAGTAGCATCGTGCACAACATATGGCCCTTATGATTCGCCATTGTAGGGCGCAGCCGGTGTACGGTCAAGCATGTGCCACATTATGTCACTCAGTACGTAACGACGGATGATCAGTGTGGGTTACGCGTACATCAGCGGACAGTCCACACAGGCCGTACCACAACGTACACTGACTGCATCGACAACCGAATGCAACTGAACAGCTGCAAGGCTCATTTCACAAACAAACGCCTGACCGACCAGCTTGGAAGGGCAGGAGGGGAGGGCGATATTCGTTCTGTAGCGGTACACCCTTCCAGTGGTTAGCGGGACTGTGTAGAAAGTACGCAACACTCGAAAGACCTTTATGTGAGGGTACGCACCATGGCATCAAGAAATACACATGACACCAGAGGATCCAAGCAGTGAACTATGTTCAGAGGGTTGCTGTTAGGCAAAGCTACATTCCTGTGACGTTACATGTGACAGTTAAGGTGCAGTGTAAGTTAGGTTAAGGTGCAGTGTAAGTTAGGTTAAGGTGCAGTGTAAGTTAGGTTAAGGTGCAGTGTAAGTTAGGTTAAGGTGCAGTGTAAGTTAGGTTAAGGTGCAGTGTAAGTTAGGTTAAGGTGCAGTGTAAGTTAGGTTAAGGTGCAGTGTAACTTAGGTTAAGGTGCAGTGTAACTTAGGTTAAGGTGCAGTGTAAGTTAGGTTAAGGTGCAGTGTAAGTTAGGTTAAGGTGCAGTGTAACTTAGGTTAAGGTGCAGTGTAACTTAGGTTAAGGTGCAGTGTAAGTTAGGTTAAGGTGCAGTGTAACTTAGGTTAAGGTGCAGTGTAACTTAGGTTAAGGTGCAGTGTAACTTAGGTTAAGGTGCAGTGTAACTTAGGTTAAGGTGCAGTGTAAGTTAGGTTAAGGTGCAGTGTAAGTTACGTTAAGGTGCAGTGTAAGTTAGGTTAAGGTGCAGTGTAAGTTAGGTTAAGGTGCAGCGTAACTTAGGTTAAGGTGCAGCGTAACTTAGGTTAAGGTGCAGCGTAACTTAGGTTAAGGTGCAGCGTAACTTAGGTTAAGGTGCAGCGTAACTTAGGTTAAGGTGCAGCGTAACTTAGGTTAAGGTGCAGCGTAACTTAGGTTAAGGTGCAGCGTAACTTAGGTTAAGGTGCAGCGTGGGTTAGGTTAGGGGCCAACGTGGGTTAGGTTAGGGGCCAACGTGGGTTAGGTTAGGGGCCAACGTGGGTTAGGTTAGGGGCCAACGTGGGTTAGGTTAGGGGCCAACGTGGGTTAGGTTAGTGGCCAACGTGGGTTAGGTTAGGGGCCAACGTGGGTTAGGTTAGGGGCCAACGTGGGTTAGGTTAGGGGCCAACGTGGGTTAGGTTAGGGGCCAACGTGGGTTAGGTTAGGGGCCAACGTGGGTTAGGTTAGGGGCCAACGTGGGTTAGGTTAGGGGCCAACGTGGGTTAGGTTAGGGGCCAACGTGGGTTAGGTTAAGGGCCAACGTGGGTTAGGTTAAGGGCCAACGTGGGTTAGGTTAAGGGCCAACGTGGGTTAGGTTAAGGGCCAACGTGGGTTAGGTTAAGGGCCAACGTGGGTTAGGTTAAGGGCCAACGTGGGTTAGGTTAAGGGCCAACGTGGGTTAGGTTAAGGGCCAACGTGGGTTAGGTTAAGGGCCAACGTGGGTTAGGTTAAGGGCCAACGTGGGTTAGGTTAAGGGCCAACGTGGGTTAGGTTAAGGGCCAACGTGGGTTAGGTTAAGGGCCAACGTGGGTTAGGTTGCCAGAGATGTGTCAAATCAGGATGTACGTTTGGCTGGTGTCAGGTGGTGGGTTGGTTCGATGCCTTTATAAGGGGTGTGGCCAAAGGGTATTTTATTACTTGTACCTTTTGTGTTGTGGCGTGGCGTTGCGTCCTGTGTTGATACTGGGTGGACCACTGTGGGTGTTGCTGGCTGATTTGAGCTGCGTTGTTTGCGGGTGATGTGAGACATTCTGTCTTATTAGTGGACGTGACGTTCCTCTTGTCGTTGTTTGGATAGTGTCCTGTGGCAGCGAGGATAAAATGGATGTTGTTGAACGAT
>NW_026061805.1:245000-247500 GCF_023897955.1 Schistocerca gregaria | reverse complement strand
GTACGCACCATGGCATCAAGAAATACACATGACACCAGAGGATCCAAGCAGTGAACTATGTTCAGAGGGTTGCTGTTAGGCAAAGCTACATTCCTGTGACGTTACATGTGACAGTTAAGGTGCAGTGTAAGTTAGGTTAAGGTGCAGTGTAAGTTAGGTTAAGGTGCAGTGTAAGTTAGGTTAAGGTGCAGTGTAAGTTAGGTTAAGGTGCAGTGTAAGTTAGGTTAAGGTGCAGTGTAAGTTAGGTTAAGGTGCAGTGTAAGTTAGGTTAAGGTGCAGTGTAAGTTAGGTTAAGGTGCAGTGTAACTTAGGTTAAGGTGCAGTGTAAGTTAGGTTAAGGTGCAGTGTAACTTAGGTTAAGGTGCAGTGTAACTTAGGTTAAGGTGCAGTGTAACTTAGGTTAAGGTGCAGTGTAACTTAGGTTAAGGTGCAGTGTAACTTAGGTTAAGGTGCAGTGTAACTTAGGTTAAGGTGCAGTGTAACTTAGGTTAAGGTGCAGTGTAAGTTAGGTTAAGGTGCAGTGTAAGTTAGGTTAAGGTGCAGTGTAACTTAGGTTAAGGTGCAGTGTAACTTAGGTTAAGGTGCAGTGTAAGTTAGGTTAAGGTGCAGTGTAACTTAGGTTAAGGTGCAGTGTAACTTAGGTTAAGGTGCAGTGTAACTTAGGTTAAGGTGCAGTGTAAGTTAGGTTAAGGTGCAGTGTAAGTTAGGTTAAGGTGCAGTGTAAGTTAGGTTAAGGTGCAGTGTAAGTTAGGTTAAGGTGCAGCGTAACTTAGGTTAAGGTGCAGCGTAACTTAGGTTAAGGTGCAGCGTAACTTAGGTTAAGGTGCAGCGTAACTTAGGTTAAGGTGCAGCGTAACTTAGGTTAAGGTGCAGCGTAACTTAGGTTAAGGTGCAGCGTAACTTAGGTTAAGGTGCAGCGTGGGTTAGGTTAGGGGCCAACGTGGGTTAGGTTAGGGGCCAACGTGGGTTAGGTTAGGGGCCAACGTGGGTTAGGTTAGGGGCCAACGTGGGTTAGGTTAGGGGCCAACGTGGGTTAGGTTAGGGGCCAACGTGGGTTAGGTTAGGGGCCAACGTGGGTTAGGTTAGGGGCCAACGTGGGTTAGGTTAGGGGCCAACGTGGGTTAGGTTAGGGGCCAACGTGGGTTAGGTTAGGGGCCAACGTGGGTTAGGTTAGGGGCCAACGTGGGTTAGGTTAGGGGCCAACGTGGGTTAGGTTAAGGGCCAACGTGGGTTAGGTTAAGGGCCAACGTGGGTTAGGTTAAGGGCCAACGTGGGTTAGGTTAAGGGCCAACGTGGGTTAGGTTAAGGGCCAACGTGGGTTAGGAACACGCGATCTAGTGTTAGGTTAAGGGCCAACGTGGGTTAGGTTAAGGGCCAACGTGGGTTAGGTTAAGGGCCAACGTGGGTTAGGTTAAGGGCCAACGTGGGTTAGGTTAAGGGCCAACGTGGGTTAGGTTGCCAGAGATGTGTCAAATCAGGATGTACGTTTGGCTGGTGTCAGGTGGTGGGTTGGTTCGATGCCTTTATAAGGGGTGTGGCCAAAGGGTATTTTATTACTTGTACCTTTTGTGTTGTGGCGTGGCGTTGCGTCCTGTGTTGATACTGGGTGGACCACTGTGGGTGTTGCTGGCTGATTTGAGCTGCGTTGTTTGCGGGTGATGTGAGACATTCTGTCTTATTAGTGGACGTGACGTTCCTCTTGTCGTTGTTTGGATAGTGTCCTGTGGCAGCGAGGATAAAATGGATGTTGTTGAACGATAGTGCTTTGGTGCTTTCGCTTTGTTACACACAGAGTGGACTGTGAGATAGGGTGACTGGGTCGAGTGCGGTTCACACTGTCCTCCCCAGTTTACAGTATGTATCATCTATGTATGTGGTCCTGCATCATTTACTAAGGAGGGACGTCAGACGACTGAAATATTAGTTATGTACTGATGTAAAGCAGAATGCTTACCTTCCACCAGTGGGCGAGTATCGACTCTGCCCCAGAGTTGCCACCGCAGGAAGAGGTGTCGGAAACACTACCCGCACACCGTCACCACTGTGCGGGGGGACGGACCCTCTATATCCTCAGCGGCGCACTCTTTGCCACCGAGCGTCACGTCTCGCGGCCCGCCGTCCAGAGCATGTATTGGGACAGCGGGACTTTGGCTTTTGGGAGATAACTCTTCATGAAGTGGAAGATATAGGGGTGGACTGCAATGTACGATTGCGGGAAAAGTCCGCCGTACATCCGCTCGAGTTGCGAGTCGGGCGGTGGGGGTGGCGCATTCACAGGTGCGGCTGGAGTGACCGTCGGTCCACCACTTTTGACTCGATTTGCGTCACCTGCGGTGAAGAGGGGGTGCAGCAGGCGTTTTACTCTGGGTCGTCAAGCGGGCGCTGTAGGCGACATCGACATCATAGTCGGCCGGCCGTCTCATAGAGGGCGGTATCGTCGTCGGAAGCAGCGTCATCTTCCGAGGGACGGACCAGTAGGTGGCCGTGTTCTGCGCCGGAC
>NW_026061805.1:235000-237500 GCF_023897955.1 Schistocerca gregaria | reverse complement strand
GACTACTGGCAGGATCAACCAGGGAGCTGCGTCAACGAGAGCTGAGCAGCCGGCCGCCCGGGAGTGTGTCCCGAGGGCCCGCGCGAACACGCAAGCGTCCGCTCAATTATTCTGCAAACAGTAGGAGGCTGAGCTCCCCTGCACGATACACCTCGAAACCCTCTCAGGTCCCGGCGGCGCGCAGCGCCGTCCTAAGTACTTGGTCGGGTTCGAGAGAGGCGCAATCGCCCGGAGATAGGCGAGTAGACGCTTTCAGTGCGAACACCCGTGCTCCCAACTGAGCTTGCCGCTGCCGACAGAGGCCCGGGAGCGTGCTGTCGTGGCATTGCCGGCGGGAAACAACACGCGCCACCTACGGTGACCGGCAGCTCCAACGCCAGCGCCACAGAAGGGCAAAGCCCCACTTGGGTGCAGAAGCGAACTCTCCCAGCACAGCGCACGCGCCAACACGTCCGCAGAGCTGCGATACAAACCACCTGCGAGAACCGCTGGGGGCGACCGAGCAGCAGACGGCGTCGCGACGCCGAGTGCCGGGCGGCGGCGCATCCTCAACGCACACAGTCCGCAATCGGACCAGCACACTGCAGATGTCCACCGCGCTTCGCACCGGGCTCGGCAGAACCCACTTTGGCCGCCTGGCGCCGCGCGCAGGGTGCGCCGGCGCATAGCTGGGACGCCAGCCGGGCCCGTCGGCCGGCGCTCCTGCCACTGGGCGCCCCCCACCAGCCGGCTGTAGTGCGTGCGCTCACGCAGCGCGCGGCCAGCACGCCGGGCGGCCCCCCCTCACCGGCCGGGGACTGTCCCGCCAAGCCACAGCCTCGTATCGCTTCATACCCACATGGCCAACTCAGGTTCGGGGGCATGGCGGGTACCGCCGAAACAACCGGTTCACAGATGTACCGATCGTCGCTATCACCGATGCACCTGCAGCGCGAACAACCGCTCAACAACTGATTTCCAGTTCATTTGCGGATCTTTGGCAGCAAACGTATACGTCAATCTACATTTGCGAAATCTACGATTCTGGCATGCCTGCATGTTATGTGTCACGACACGCTACATCAGCCCACATACACACTGCGGCATGTACACGAGAGAACACGTGGAAGATGGTCCGCGCACGTGTGCAATGTCCCTTGCGCGGTCGACTGTCAACCGGCCTCTGTAGCATGTCGCAGATGTGGAACGCGGTCCACCGTGCTATCATGTTGTGTGGGGCAATACGATTAAATAGGAAAACCCTCGTCGCTACATCAACAGACGGCTCACGCTGATTCCCGGCAGAGGGAGGAGGGGGGGGGGGCCAACATGCAATACTTTCGTCCGTACCTACTTACCACATGTCTGTACGGCGTACAACAGTGCAATCTCGCTGTAATGGGGAGACGAGACAAGTAGCATCGTGCACAACATATGGCCCTTATGATTCGCCATTGTAGGGCGCAGCCGGTGTACGGTCAAGCATGTGCCACATTATGTCACTCAGTACGTAACGACGGATGATCAGTGTGGGTTACGCGTACATCAGCGGACAGTCCACACAGGCCGTACCACAACGTACACTGACTGCATCGACAACCGAATGCAACTGAACAGCTGCAAGGCTCATTTCACAAACAAACGCCTGACCGACCAGCTTGGAAGGGCAGGAGGGGAGGGCGATATTCGTTCTGTAGCGGTACACCCTTCCAGTGGTTAGCGGGACTGTGTAGAAAGTACGCAACACTCGAAAGACCTTTATGTGAGGGTACGCACCATGGCATCAAGAAATACACATGACACCAGAGGATCCAAGCAGTGAACTATGTTCAGAGGGTTGCTGTTAGGCAAAGCTACATTCCTGTGACGTTACATGTGACAGTTAAGGTGCAGTGTAAGTTAGGTTAAGGTGCAGTGTAAGTTAGGTTAAGGTGCAGTGTAAGTTAGGTTAAGGTGCAGTGTAAGTTAGGTTAAGGTGCAGTGTAAGTTAGGTTAAGGTGCAGTGTAAGTTAGGTTAAGGTGCAGTGTAAGTTAGGTTAAGGTGCAGTGTAACTTAGGTTAAGGTGCAGTGTAAGTTAGGTTAAGGTGCAGTGTAACTTAGGTTAAGGTGCAGTGTAACTTAGGTTAAGGTGCAGTGTAACTTAGGTTAAGGTGCAGTGTAACTTAGGTTAAGGTGCAGTGTAACTTAGGTTAAGGTGCAGTGTAACTTAGGTTAAGGTGCAGTGTAAGTTAGGTTAAGGTGCAGTGTAAGTTAGGTTAAGGTGCAGTGTAACTTAGGTTAAGGTGCAGTGTAACTTAGGTTAAGGTGCAGTGTAAGTTAGGTTAAGGTGCAGTGTAACTTAGGTTAAGGTGCAGTGTAACTTAGGTTAAGGTGCAGTGTAACTTAGGTTAAGGTGCAGTGTAACTTAGGTTAAGGTGCAGTGTAAGTTAGGTTAAGGTGCAGTGTAAGTTAGGTTAAGGTGCAGTGTAAGTTAGGTTAAGGTGCAGTGTAAGTTAGGTTAAGGTGCAGCGTAACTTAGGT
>NW_026061805.1:222500-225000 GCF_023897955.1 Schistocerca gregaria | reverse complement strand
CACGCCGGGCGGCCCCCCCTCACCGGCCGGGGACTGTCCCGCCAAGCCACAGCCTCGTATCGCTTCATACCCACATGGCCAACTCAGGTTCGGGGGCATGGCGGGTACCGCCGAAACAACCGGTTCACAGATGTACCGATCGTCGCTATCACCGATGCACCTGCAGCGCGAACAACCGCTCAACAACTGATTTCCAGTTCATTTGCGGATCTTTGGCAGCAAACGTATACGTCAATCTACATTTGCGAAATCTACGATTCTGGCATGCCTGCATGTTATGTGTCACGACACGCTACATCAGCCCACATACACACTGCGGCATGTACACGAGAGAACACGTGGAAGATGGTCCGCGCACGTGTGCAATGTCCCTTGCGCGGTCGACTGTCAACCGGCCTCTGTAGCATGTCGCAGATGTGGAACGCGGTCCACCGTGCTATCATGTTGTGTGGGGCAATACGATTAAATAGGAAAACCCTCGTCGCTACATCAACAGACGGCTCACGCTGATTCCCGGCAGAGGGAGGAGGGGGGGGGGGGGGCCAACATGCAATACTTTCGTCCGTACCTACTTACCACATGTCTGTACGGCGTACAACAGTGCAATCTCGCTGTAATGGGGAGACGAGACAAGTAGCATCGTGCACAACATATGGCCCTTATGATTCGCCATTGTAGGGCGCAGCCGGTGTACGGTCAAGCATGTGCCACATTATGTCACTCAGTACGTAACGACGGATGATCAGTGTGGGTTACGCGTACATCAGCGGACAGTCCACACAGGCCGTACCACAACGTACACTGACTGCATCGACAACCGAATGCAACTGAACAGCTGCAAGGCTCATTTCACAAACAAACGCCTGACCGACCAGCTTGGAAGGGCAGGAGGGGAGGGCGATATTCGTTCTGTAGCGGTACACCCTTCCAGTGGTTAGCGGGACTGTGTAGAAAGTACGCAACACTCGAAAGACCTTTATGTGAGGGTACGCACCATGGCATCAAGAAATACACATGACACCAGAGGATCCAAGCAGTGAACTATGTTCAGAGGGTTGCTGTTAGGCAAAGCTACATTCCTGTGACGTTACATGTGACAGTTAAGGTGCAGTGTAAGTTAGGTTAAGGTGCAGTGTAAGTTAGGTTAAGGTGCAGTGTAAGTTAGGTTAAGGTGCAGTGTAAGTTAGGTTAAGGTGCAGTGTAAGTTAGGTTAAGGTGCAGTGTAAGTTAGGTTAAGGTGCAGTGTAAGTTAGGTTAAGGTGCAGTGTAACTTAGGTTAAGGTGCAGTGTAAGTTAGGTTAAGGTGCAGTGTAACTTAGGTTAAGGTGCAGTGTAACTTAGGTTAAGGTGCGGTGTAACTTAGGTTAAGGTGCAGTGTAACTTAGGTTAAGGTGCAGTGTAACTTAGGTTAAGGTGCAGTGTAACTTAGGTTAAGGTGCAGTGTAACTTAGGTTAAGGTGCAGTGTAAGTTAGGTTAAGGTGCAGTGTAAGTTAGGTTAAGGTGCAGTGTAACTTAGGTTAAGGTGCAGTGTAACTTAGGTTAAGGTGCAGTGTAAGTTAGGTTAAGGTGCAGTGTAACTTAGGTTAAGGTGCAGTGTAACTTAGGTTAAGGTGCAGTGTAACTTAGGTTAAGGTGCAGTGTAACTTAGGTTAAGGTGCAGTGTAAGTTAGGTTAAGGTGCAGTGTAAGTTAGGTTAAGGTGCAGCGTAAGTTAGGTTAAGGTGCAGCGTAACTTAGGTTAAGGTGCAGCGTAACTTAGGTTAAGGTGCAGCGTAACTTAGGTTAAGGTGCAGCGTAACTTAGGTTAAGGTGCAGCGTAACTTAGGTTAAGGTGCAGCGTAACTTAGGTTAAGGTGCAGCGTAACTTAGGTTAAGGTGCAGCGTGGG
Source organism: Schistocerca gregaria (assembly GCF_023897955.1). Classification (NCBI taxonomy): domain Eukaryota; kingdom Metazoa; phylum Arthropoda; class Insecta; order Orthoptera; family Acrididae; genus Schistocerca; species Schistocerca gregaria. The sequence goes on along the minus strand of NW_026061805.1, from coordinate 223,113 downwards.
TTAGGTTAGGGGCCAACGTGGGTTAGGTTAGGGGCCAACGTGGGTTAGGTTAGGGGCCAACGTGGGTTAGGTTAGGGGCCAACGTGGGTTAGGTTAGGGGCCAACGTGGGTTAGGTTAGGGGCCAACGTGGGTTAGGTTAGGGGCCAACGTGGGTTAGGTTAGGGGCCAACGTGGGTTAGGTTAGGGGCCAACGTGGGTTAGGTTAGGGGCCAACGTGGGTTAGGTTAGGGGCCAACGTGGGTTAGGTTAGGGGCCAACGTGGGTTAGGTTAGGGGCCAACGTGGGTTAGGTTAAGGGCCAACGTGGGTTAGGTTAAGGGCCAACGTGGGTTAGGTTAAGGGCCAACGTGGGTTAGGTTAAGGGCCAACGTGGGTTAGGTTAAGGGCCAACGTGGGTTAGGTTAAGGGCCAACGTGGGTTAGGTTAAGGGCCAACGTGGGTTAGGTTAAGGGCCAACGTGGGTTAGGTTAAGGGCCAACGTGGGTTAGGTTGCCAGAGATGTGTCAAATCAGGATGTACGTTTGGCTGGTGTCAGGTGGTGGGTTGGTTCGATGCCTTTATAAGGGGTGTGGCCAAAGGGTATTTTATTACTTGTACCTTTTGTGTTGTGGCG
>NW_026061805.1:210000-212500 GCF_023897955.1 Schistocerca gregaria | reverse complement strand
TGCATCGACAACCGAATGCAACTGAACAGCTGCAAGGCTCATTTCACAAACAAACGCCTGACCGACCAGCTTGGAAGGGCAGGAGGGGAGGGCGATATTCGTTCTGTAGCGGTACACCCTTCCAGTGGTTAGCGGGACTGTGTAGAAAGTACGCAACACTCGAAAGACCTTTATGTGAGGGTACGCACCATGGCATCAAGAAATACACATGACACCAGAGGATCCAAGCAGTGAACTATGTTCAGAGGGTTGCTGTTAGGCAAAGCTACATTCCTGTGACGTTACATGTGACAGTTAAGGTGCAGTGTAAGTTAGGTTAAGGTGCAGTGTAAGTTAGGTTAAGGTGCAGTGTAAGTTAGGTTAAGGTGCAGTGTAAGTTAGGTTAAGGTGCAGTGTAAGTTAGGTTAAGGTGCAGTGTAAGTTAGGTTAAGGTGCAGTGTAAGTTAGGTTAAGGTGCAGTGTAACTTAGGTTAAGGTGCAGTGTAAGTTAGGTTAAGGTGCAGTGTAACTTAGGTTAAGGTGCAGTGTAACTTAGGTTAAGGTGCAGTGTAACTTAGGTTAAGGTGCAGTGTAACTTAGGTTAAGGTGCAGTGTAACTTAGGTTAAGGTGCAGTGTAAGTTAGGTTAAGGTGCAGTGTAAGTTAGGTTAAGGTGCAGTGTAACTTAGGTTAAGGTGCAGTGTAACTTAGGTTAAGGTGCAGTGTAAGTTAGGTTAAGGTGCAGTGTAACTTAGGTTAAGGTGCAGTGTAACTTAGGTTAAGGTGCAGTGTAACTTAGGTTAAGGTGCAGTGTAACTTAGGTTAAGGTGCAGTGTAAGTTAGGTTAAGGTGCAGTGTAAGTTAGGTTAAGGTGCAGTGTAAGTTAGGTTAAGGTGCAGTGTAAGTTAGGTTAAGGTGCAGCGTAACTTAGGTTAAGGTGCAGCGTAACTTAGGTTAAGGTGCAGCGTAACTTAGGTTAAGGTGCAGCGTAACTTAGGTTAAGGTGCAGCGTAACTTAGGTTAAGGTGCAGCGTAACTTAGGTTAAGGTGCAGCGTGGGTTAGGTTAGGGGCCAACGTGGGTTAGGTTAGGGGCCAACGTGGGTTAGGTTAGGGGCCAACGTGGGTTAGGTTAGGGGCCAACGTGGGTTAGGTTAGGGGCCAACGTGGGTTAGGTTAGGGGCCAACGTGGGTTAGGTTAGGGGCCAACGTGGGTTAGGTTAGGGGCCAACGTGGGTTAGGTTAGGGGCCAACGTGGGTTAGGTTAGGGGCCAACGTGGGTTAGGTTAGGGGCCAACGTGGGTTAGGTTAGGGGCCAACGTGGGTTAGGTTAGGGGCCAACGTGGGTTAGGTTAGGGGCCAACGTGGGTTAGGTTAAGGGCCAACGTGGGTTAGGTTAAGGGCCAACGTGGGTTAGGTTAAGGGCCAACGTGGGTTAGGTTAAGGGCCAACGTGGGTTAGGTTAAGGGCCAACGTGGGTTAGGTTAAGGGCCAACGTGGGTTAGGTTAAGGGCCAACGTGGGTTAGGTTAAGGGCCAACGTGGGTTAGGTTAAGGGCCAACGTGGGTTAGGTTAAGGGCCAACGTGGGTTAGGTTAAGGGCCAACGTGGGTTAGGTTAAGGGCCAACGTGGGTTAGGTTAAGGGCCAACGTGGGTTAGGTTGCCAGAGATGTGTCAAATCAGGATGTACGTTTGGCTGGTGTCAGGTGGTGGGTTGGTTCGATGCCTTTATAAGGGGTGTGGCCAAAGGGTATTTTATTACTTGTACCTTTTGTGTTGTGGCGTGGCGTTGCGTCCTGTGTTGATACTGGGTGGACCACTGTGGGTGTTGCTGGCTGATTTGAGCTGCGTTGTTTGCGGGTGATGTGAGACATTCTGTCTTATTAGTGGACGTGACGTTCCTCTTGTCGTTGTTTGGATAGTGTCCTGTGGCAGCGAGGATAAAATGGATGTTGTTGAACGATAGTGCTTTGGTGCTTTCGCTTTGTTACACACAGAGTGGACTGTGAGATAGGGTGACTGGGTCGAGTGCGGTTCACACTGTCCTCCCCAGTTTACAGTATGTATCATCTATGTATGTGGTCCTGCATCATTTACTAAGGAGGGACGTCAGACGACTGAAATATTAGTTATGTACTGATGTAAAGCAGAATGCTTACCTTCCACCAGTGGGCGAGTATCGACTCTGCCCCAGAGTTGCCACCGCAGGAAGAGGTGTCGGAAACACTACCCGCACACCGTCACCACTGTGCGGGGGGACGGACCCTCTATATCCTCAGCGGCGCACTCTTTGCCACCGAGCGTCACGTCTCGCGGCCCGCCGTCCAGAGCATGTATTGGGACAGCGGGACTTTGGCTTTTGGGAGATAACTCTTCATGAAGTGGAAGATATAGGGGTGGACTGCAATGTACGATTGCGGGAAAAGTCCGCCGTACATCCGCTCGAGTTGCGAGTCGGGCGGTGGGGGTGGCGCATTCACAGGTGCGGCTGGAGTGACCGTCGGTCCACCACTTTTGACTCGAT
>NW_026061805.1:200000-202500 GCF_023897955.1 Schistocerca gregaria | reverse complement strand
AAAGCGTCCCTTCCATCTCTGGTCGGGACTCTGTTTGCATGTATTAGCTCTAGAATTACCACAGTTATCCAAGTAACGTGGGTACGATCTAAGGAACCATAACTGATTTAATGAGCCATTCGCGGTTTCACCTTAATGCGGCTTGTACTGAGACATGCATGGCTTAATCTTTGAGACAAGCATATGACTACTGGCAGGATCAACCAGGGAGCTGCGTCAACGAGAGCTGAGCAGCCGGCCGCCCGGGAGTGTGTCCCGAGGGCCCGCGCGAACACGCAAGCGTCCGCTCAATTATTCTGCAAACAGGAGGAGGCTGAGCTCCCCTGCACGATACACCTCGAAACCCTCTCAGGTCCCGGCGGCGCGCAGCGCCGTCCTAAGTACTTGGTCGGGTTCGAGAGAGGCGCAATCGCCCGGAGATAGGCGAGTAGACGCTTTCAGTGCGAACACCCGTGCTCCCAACTGAGCTTGCCGCTGCCGACAGAGGCCCGGGAGCGTGCTGTCGTGGCATTGCCGGCGGGAAACAACACGCGCCACCTACGGTGACCGGCAGCTCCAACGCCAGCGCCACAGAAGGGCAAAGCCCCACTTGGGTGCAGAAGCGAACTCTCCCAGCACAGCGCACGCGCCAACACGTCCGCAGAGCTGCGATACAAACCACCTGCGAGAACCGCTGGGGGCGACCGAGCAGCAGACGGCGTCGCGACGCCGAGTGCCGGGCGGCGGCGCATCCTCAACGCACACAGTCCGCAATCGGACCAGCACACTGCAGATGTCCACCGCGCTTCGCACCGGGCTCGGCAGAACCCACTTTGGCCGCCTGGCGCCGCGCGCAGGGTGCGCCGGCGCATAGCTGGGACGCCAGCCGGGCCCGTCGGCCGGCGCTCCTGCCACTGGGCGCCCCCCACCAGCCGGCTGTAGTGCGTGCGCTCACGCAGCGCGCGGCCAGCACGCCGGGCGGCCCCCCCTCACCGGCCGGGGACTGTCCCGCCAAGCCACAGCCTCGTATCGCTTCATACCCACATGGCCAACTCAGGTTCGGGGGCATGGCGGGTACCGCCGAAACAACCGGTTCACAGATGTACCGATCGTCGCTATCACCGATGCACCTGCAGCGCGAACAACCGCTCAACAACTGATTTCCAGTTCATTTGCGGATCTTTGGCAGCAAACGTATACGTCAATCTACATTTGCGAAATCTACGATTCTGGCATGCCTGCATGTTATGTGTCACGACACGCTACATCAGCCCACATACACACTGCGGCATGTACACGAGAGAACACGTGGAAGATGGTCCGCGCACGTGTGCAATGTCCCTTGCGCGGTCGACTGTCAACCGGCCTCTGTAGCATGTCGCAGATGTGGAACGCGGTCCACCGTGCTATCATGTTGTGTGGGGCAATACGATTAAATAGGAAAACCCTCGTCGCTACATCAACAGACGGCTCACGCTGATTCCCGGCAGAGGGAGGAGGGGGGGGGGGCCAACATGCAATACTTTCGTCCGTACCTACTTACCACATGTCTGTACGGCGTACAACAGTGCAATCTCGCTGTAATGGGGAGACGAGACAAGTAGCATCGTGCACAACATATGGCCCTTATGATTCGCCATTGTAGGGCGCAGCCGGTGTACGGTCAAGCATGTGCCACATTATGTCACTCAGTACGTAACGACGGATGATCAGTGTGGGTTACGCGTACATCAGCGGACAGTCCACACAGGCCGTACCACAACGTACACTGACTGCATCGACAACCGAATGCAACTGAACAGCTGCAAGGCTCATTTCACAAACAAACGCCTGACCGACCAGCTTGGAAGGGCAGGAGGGGAGGGCGATATTCGTTCTGTAGCGGTACACCCTTCCAGTGGTTAGCGGGACTGTGTAGAAAGTACGCAACACTCGAAAGACCTTTATGTGAGGGTACGCACCATGGCATCAAGAAATACACATGACACCAGAGGATCCAAGCAGTGAACTATGTTCAGAGGGTTGCTGTTAGGCAAAGCTACATTCCTGTGACGTTACATGTGACAGTTAAGGTGCAGTGTAAGTTAGGTTAAGGTGCAGTGTAAGTTAGGTTAAGGTGCAGTGTAAGTTAGGTTAAGGTGCAGTGTAAGTTAGGTTAAGGTGCAGTGTAAGTTAGGTTAAGGTGCAGTGTAAGTTAGGTTAAGGTGCAGTGTAAGTTAGGTTAAGGTGCAGTGTAAGTTAGGTTAAGGTGCAGTGTAACTTAGGTTAAGGTGCAGTGTAAGTTAGGTTAAGGTGCAGTGTAACTTAGGTTAAGGTGCAGTGTAACTTAGGTTAAGGTGCAGTGTAACTTAGGTTAAGGTGCAGTGTAACTTAGGTTAAGGTGCAGTGTAACTTAGGTTAAGGTGCAGTGTAACTTAGGTTAAGGTGCAGTGTAACTTAGGTTAAGGTGCAGTGTAAGTTAGGTTAAGGTGCAGTGTAAGTTAGGTTAAGGTGCAGTGTAACTTAGGTTAAGGTGCAGTGT
>NW_026061805.1:187500-195000 GCF_023897955.1 Schistocerca gregaria | reverse complement strand
GTATCCAGCAGTAGGTTTCCCTACCCTTCTCTGTCTGGTTCCATCTATTTTGCCACTCCTCCTGCAACATTATGTCTATTTGTCTGCTGGTATCACGTTGCCCAGCAGTGGGTCTTGGAGCCTGGAACCCTGCGACCGAGCCAGCCACACCATGCCGAGTGTAGTACAGCAAGGCTGCCTTCACTATCTCAAGGTCGAGCGGCATGTATCCTGTTAGTACTTGCAAGGCCTCCGTCGATACAGTCCTACAAGCTCTGGTCATCTGCAACAGAAATGGCCTTTGAATTGCCTCGATTATTCGTTGGACATATCGGTGCTTTGTCCGATCTGCCCAAGCAGCTGCACCATATCTGCAAACGGAGAGGCACAAGCCCTGATAGATTACCCTTAACGATTTTTTCTGCAGACCCCACTCCGTTCTGGTTACCCTCAAGAGGGAACCTGAGACAGCACTTAATCTTTTCTGGATGTTCCTCATGTGAGGTGTGAACCAGAGTCTTTCATCCAGAGTTACACCGAGATATGTAAACTCTGCAACGAACTTGATATTTCCTCCCTCGAGAGGGATTGTTGGTGGTCTGTGACTGTCAAATCTGCCCTTGATGGTCATGGCAACCGTCTTTTGTCTGGATATCGCCAGCTTGTTTTCGGTGGTCCATCTGATTACCTCACCCAGCGCGATTCTTGCTCTGTCCTCTATCTGTTTCCTGCTCTGACCCTTAATGATGATTGCAAGGTCATCCGCATATGCCACTTTTGTCCATTGCTCGTGTTCTTTTTCAATCACAATCTCGTCAAAGACGAGATTCCACAGGAAAGGACCGCAAATAGAGCCCTGTGGACAGCCCTTTGTGACCAATTTCCCCACACAGCCAGCCCTATTTCTGACCATAACCTTTCGGTTTTTAAAGTAATCTGCCAGTAAGTCATACAAATTACGGGGACACTGGATTGCTCTGAGACGCCTCATAACACTAGGCCACCATAAGTTATCGAAGGCACCGGCTATGTCTACAAATATTACTACCACATACTTCTCCTCACAATCCACACTACCCAAAACCTGCCTAATAGCCATTTCTGTCGATGCACCTTTTCGAAACCCGAACTGGTTGTGGGCCTTTATATTTGATTCGTCATATCGTTTTTCTAGACGACTGACTACTAACCGTTCTAGAATTTTTCCTAGGATAGACAGAAGGCATATTGGACGGTAGGATTTAGGCTCATCCCTAGGTTTATCTATTGATTTCAGTAATATGCAGACATTTCCCTCCTTCCACATATCTGGGACTCTTCTTTCCTGTAGACATTTATTGTACAAATCTGAGAGAAGATGGGGACAGGTGCGCCAAACCCTTTTTATAATAGCATCATCAATACCATCAGGACCTGTTGCCTTCCCTGGTTTACAAGCTTTTATTGCTGCCCCTATTTCTTCTAGCGTGAATTCTGGGTCAAGGTCCACATTGTCATAGCTGTTGTTGTCAGTTTTCACAGCTTGTTGGTCGTCTGTGTCCTGTTCTGGGTTGTCATCGGGGAGTAGACTCTGTAGTAATGACCGTACCGTCTCCTCCCAAGTCATTGTAGGAGTCTGGTTCTTTGTTTTTATATTGCTCAGCACGTATTCTGTTCCATGTTTTGGCCGAATTATCTTTCTCACTATGGCCCAAGGATCATTCTGATCGCAGTCAGTGACCCATCTCTTCCAGGTCTCCTCTTTGGCCTTGGCAATTTCCTTGTTGTACTTGTTTTTCACTCTATTGTAGATTTGTTTTGCTGCTTCTATGTCTGGTTCATTATTATTTTTATGTGCTCGTTGCAGACTACGCCGTGCTGTAATGGTGTCACGTCGCAGGTTGGCAAGTGTTGCATTCCACCATGGCACTGGATTCTGCACCTGTGTTCTCTTTCTCATTGATCGGCTACAGCTCTCGTGGATTGCTGCCTGTAGCCTTGTGACCATTTCATTAACTCCTACATTTTGGCTCCGTTGCCAGTGCGCTGTGGACCTGATAAGGTGCCGGTCAAAAGTGGGCCACTTTGCGAAGTTTGTGTTGTGGGTGACAAGTTCCGCGGTAGCTCTTGCTCTTTTAGGTGCCACGAACTCGTATGTTATAGCCCTGTGGTCACTTGACGTCCACTCTTCTTGAACCATCCACTTGCACACCGCTTTGGCAGCTGAAGGTGTGCAGAGTGTGATGTCAATATTGCTCTCCCCATTTGGGCCAGAGAAAGTGGTTAGCTCTGACCTTTCATTCATTATTATGAGCCCGTGTTGTGAAATGAAGTCTTCAAGCGTTCTGCCTGCTGCATCCATTGTTGAGCTGTGCCAGACTGGTGAGTTCGCATTCGTGTCCATCCCTATGATAACTGGTTTCCCTTGGAGTTTGTCAAGGATAATCTCCAGTTGATGGAGAAAATGGTCTATGGGTGATCCATATTGGCAATATATGCTGGCAATGTAAATCTCACCAAAGGCTCCATTTATGTTGGCAGCAGCTACGTGCATGTTGCAGAAGCTTGTCAACTGCAGAGCTGTTACTGTTTGTGTCTTAACCGCTATTGCTGCCTTGGGTGCTTCGCCTTTGGGGGTGTAGATCAGCTGGAAGTTTGATGGGTACCCAAATACTTTGTTTTTTACGCAGTAGGGTTCCTGGATCAATAACACATCTATATTTTCTTCGCTGATTCGCTGTGTCAATTGATCTGGGACGATTTTTGCTCTTTGCCCATTTATTTGAAGGATCCTTATCGCATTTTCTTGTGTATCTGTCCATGGTCTTCTTCCAGGTTGTACTGCTACACTGTTATTACATGCCATAGTCAATTGTGCTATGTATTATGGCCTTTATTCTACTGTATTCAGGGCAAGATGTCTCTGTCACTGCGTGGGTGTGTGCCTTCTTAGCCCGCTTGCAGTTTGCACATTGGGCTGGTTGGTCCTTCTTTGAGCACTCCTTGAAAGTATGTCCAGGTGCTGCACAGTGGCCACAAATCGTTTCTGCATTCTTGCACTTTGCTGCTGTGTGGCCATGACCTTGGCACTTGTAGCACCTGCTTATATTGCTGTAGTTTTGTACCCTGTGCGAATTGCAGTTTATGTAGACCCTACCATATTGTACTATTTTGCTCCAGAGTTTTGGTGAGACTTCCAGCACCATGTTTGCTTCCTCACGGTTTTTTGGGCCTGTCTTGAACAGCACTCTTACGCCATCCATAACTTCTTCCTGTGTCACATTCATCCTGGAGAGATTTCTCTCAAACAGTTCCATTTTGAGTTCATCTTCACTTGTATTTCTGTTTACATCAAAGATAATAATCTTTGGGTATCTTTTTTTTTGATCGGAGACGGTGATGCCTGATTGTGTAATGTCTTCGCACTTCCTTATTTTCTCGACATCCTGGTCGTCAGGGACTTCAAGAACAATACCTTTGTCCTTTATTGACCTGCATTTGGAAATACGCACGTCTTTCAGTGATGTTGCAACAAGGTTCTTTACCGCTTCTTCAAGTTCCTTCTCAGTTTTCTGGATTCCTTCTGCCGGTTTTATCATTAGGATTTTAGGCTGTTGCGGTTTTATCAGCTGCTGTTTGGGTGCTGAGGGTTTTGCAGCCGCCTTGTTGGCATAGCTTTCAACCAGTGACGGTGTTCCTGTTTGGGGGGCCTTCACACATCGCAACTCTGTTTTAAGTGCAAGAACCTCCATCTCATACTTCTTCAGAATCTGTTCATACATTGTGAGTTTTCCTAGGATAAACTTCTTCTGGGCATTGTTTATTTTATTCACTTCATTAAACAAGAAGGCTTCCATCTCCTCTCTTATGTTTTCCATTGTCTGAAGGTCAGTGCATGACGCTGGGTTGTCCTTGTCACCAGGAAGAACCGAGTTTCGTCCAAGTTGACTTGCAGCCCCTACAGTGTCCTTAGTAGGCCCCATTTTCCTAACCTAACACACTGATAATGAACACTCTAATAGTACACTAATAATGAACATATGGACATGATGTTAAAGGATGACAATAGCCTACAAGAATAATATGAAAACGGACTGTGAACTAGGAGAACTGCTTGTAACTCTCCTTTACCTCACCCAAGTTTGCACCTCCTCGCAAGCTACGTGACACACATGTCTTAACTTATACAAAGGTAATTCCTAACCTAACAAACAAGTAATGGAGTAAGGGCATACTTTGAGAGAGAGACGTATAACCTAGCAGGATAATATATGCAACTTGCTGCAAGTTTTCCTAACCTAACACGCGAATAATGAGCACACTATAATATATGCACCTAGCTACAAGTTTTCCTAACCTAACACACGAATAATGAACACACTAATAATACACTAATAATGAACATATGGACATGATGTTAAAAGGAAGACAGTAGCCTACAAGGATAATATGAAGACAGACTGTTGTGAGCTGCTTGTAGCTCTCCTTTTCCTCACCCAAGTTTGCCCTTGTTCGCACGCTACGTGACACACGTGTCCTTACTTATTCGGAGATAATTGCTACCCTAACAGACAAGTAAGGGAACACTTTGAAAGAGAAACATATAACCTAGTTGTTTTCTGTCCTTGGAAGGTTACGCGCGTCCGCCAGACACGCAACACACACAAACTACCTCTTTGGAACTAAGTTTACTAACCTAACACATATATAATAAATGTATTAACATACGAGTATAAGCCACCACAGAAATTTTAAAGGCTTGGGTGACCGCTTGGAGCTCTTCACTGTCTCACCTAGATATTGCTCGCTCTTGCAGACTGTGCGGCTCACACGACTTTACTTCTGCAAGTGTTGTTCCTAACCTAACCAATAACTATCTACAATGAAGATACAACCTACAAGAATACAGTGATCACATCCAGAAAAGAAGCACAAATATATATTTCACGAGCAGTATCTAACGTACTAGCATGAGCAGGGGAAAAAAAAAAAAAAAAAAAAAAAAAAAAAAAAAAAAAAAAAAAAAAAAAAAAAAAAAAAATGGACAAAAGTGGCTGCGGTCCCGGAAGGATAAAAGGAGACCTAGCCTTTTCTCGTTGGGTGTCGAAAGGGTAGCAGTGGGACATGAAAACAGCGTGCTTGGAACTTACCTAAGCCTTAGCATTTCAATGGTAGGTGACGATTATCTGAGACGCGCAAGGGACTGCGGATAGTGACGGAAAAATGAGTTTATTTCTTAATCCGTGAAAGGAGAGTGTGTAGTTAAGTACTCCATTTGGGAAGGGATTAAGCTGGCTATACACCTCTGATGCTCAGTTCCCTACACGAGAAGGCGCTAGCTCTATTGACACTGCTGGCCAGACGCGGCGCGGCGAGCGCGGCTGATCGGCGATGCGTGCGCGCGGCCGTAGGGAAAACTGATATAACACCTATATTATGAATGAAACACCCTAATTGATTAACATCGTCTGACAGAGCATGAGAACATCTGCGTGTGGGAGGTCTTAGGTTTTCTCCCACGGCCGGTTTTACGATATTATAGGCAACTTCCGGTCGCCACGTGGTTACCACGCTTTCTACGCTACGATTGCCTCTAACTTTTAAACTAACAAAGGGAGAGACACTTTTTTAGGCGCTATCCGATAGAGGAAGACCTCACGAATACAGCTGTGTGCTTGGAACCTAGGTAAATACTGGCAGTGGACGGATGGCAACGGATTTCTCAATACACGCGAAGCACGCGAAGGCGCGTGACAGACAAAGGTACCACACGACCACCAAAAAAACCAGTTTCTAGGCACAGTCGACCACTTTACCGTGCATTATCAATCGAAATACGGTTACTGCGCCCCTTCAGTAAAACACAGGTGGCAATGATTCACGAGATTGACGTGCATATAAAGATTAGAAAAACATCGATTTTTTTAAAAAACTGTCTAGAAATACCTGTTTGACGACAAAGGTGATCCATCAGCGACGTCGTGCGGTGTCGTCTGCGTCGGCGAAGGACATCACAAACACCACAAGCTCCATGGATACGACGAAACACACGAAAATTTAAAATTTTGCAAATGTCACGGTAATTCACAAACGCGTGAAGCGACACCGAATATTTTTTTACACGTGATGTAGTGGCACAACACGAAGCTCTATGCCAAATTTCAGCTCGATCGCACACGTTTTACCCACCCAAACCGACGAAAGAACGGGAGCGCACGCGACGCTCGACCGCACGCGAGGAGTAGGGACAGCGTAGATAGGGACAGCGGGAATCTCGTTAATCCATTCATGCGCGTCACTAATTAGATGACGAGGCATTTGGCTACCTTAAGAGAGTCATAGTTACTCCCGCCGTTTACCCGCGCTTGCTTGAATTTCTTCACGTTGACATTCAGAGCACTGGGCAGAAATCACATTGCGTCAACACCCGCTAGGGCCATCGCAATGCTTTGTTTTAATTAGACAGTCGGATTCCCCCAGTCCCTGCCAGTTCTGAGTTGATCGTTGAATGGCGGCCGAAGAGAATCCGCGCACCCCGCGCGCCCCCGGAGGAGCACGCTAAGGCGGACGCGGCCTCGCAGCAAGGAAGATCCGTGGGAGGCCAAGGCACGGGACCGAGCTCGGATCCTGCACGCAGGTTGAAGCACCGGGGCGCGAACGCCGCGCAGGCGCGCGCATCCTGCACCGCCGGCCAGCACGAGGCCAACCAACGGCGAGAGCAGACCACGCCCGCGCTAAACGCCCGCACTTACCGGCACCCCTACGGCACTCACCTCGCCCAGGCCCGGCACGTTAGCGCTGACCCACTTCCCGACCAAGCCCGACACGCCCCGATCCTCAGAGCCAATCCTTATCCCGAAGTTACGGATCCAATTTGCCGACTTCCCTTACCTACATTATTCTATCGACTAGAGGCTCTTCACCTTGGAGACCTGCTGCGGATATGGGTACGAACCGGCGCGACACCTCCACGTGGCCCTCTCCCGGATTTTCAAGGTCCGAGGGGAAGATCGGGACACCGCCGCAACTGCGGTGCTCTTCGCGTTCCAAACCCTATCTCCCTGCTAGAGGATTCCAGGGAACTCGAACGCTCATGCAGAAAAGAAAACTCTTCCCCGATCTCCCGACGGCGTCTCCGGGTCCTTTTGGGTTACCCCGACGAGCATCTCTAAAAGAGGGGCCCGACTTGTATCGGTTCCGCTGCCGGGTTCCGGAATAGGAACCGGATTCCCTTTCGCCCAACGGGGGCCAGCACAAAGTGCATCATGCTATGACGGCCCCCATCAACATCGGATTTCTCCTAGGGCTTAGGATCGACTGACTCGTGTGCAACGGCTGTTCACACGAAACCCTTCTCCGCGTCAGCCCTCCAGGGCCTCGCTGGAGTATTTGCTACTACCACCAAGATCTGCACCGACGGCGGCTCCAGGCAGGCTCACGCCCAGACCCTTCTGCGCCCACCGCCGCGACCCTCCTACTCGTCAGGGCTTCGCGGCCGGCCGCGAGGACCGGCCATGACTGCCAGACTGACGGCCGAGTATA
>NW_026061805.1:180000-182500 GCF_023897955.1 Schistocerca gregaria | reverse complement strand
ACGCCGGGCGGCCCCCCCTCACCGGCCGGGGACTGTCCCGCCAAGCCACAGCCTCGTATCGCTTCATACCCACATGGCCAACTCAGGTTCGGGGGCATGGCGGGTACCGCCGAAACAACCGGTTCACAGATGTACCGATCGTCGCTATCACCGATGCACCTGCAGCGCGAACAACCGCTCAACAACTGATTTCCAGTTCATTTGCGGATCTTTGGCAGCAAACGTATACGTCAATCTACATTTGCGAAATCTACGATTCTGGCATGCCTGCATGTTATGTGTCACGACACGCTACATCAGCCCACATACACACTGCGGCATGTACACGAGAGAACACGTGGAAGATGGTCCGCGCACGTGTGCAATGTCCCTTGCGCGGTCGACTGTCAACCGGCCTCTGTAGCATGTCGCAGATGTGGAACGCGGTCCACCGTGCTATCATGTTGTGTGGGGCAATACGATTAAATAGGAAAACCCTCGTCGCTACATCAACAGACGGCTCACGCTGATTCCCGGCAGAGGGAGGAGGGGGGGGGGGGGGGCCAACATGCAATACTTTCGTCCGTACCTACTTACCACATGTCTGTACGGCGTACAACAGTGCAATCTCGCTGTAATGGGGAGACGAGACAAGTAGCATCGTGCACAACATATGGCCCTTATGATTCGCCATTGTAGGGCGCAGCCGGTGTACGGTCAAGCATGTGCCACATTATGTCACTCAGTACGTAACGACGGATGATCAGTGTGGGTTACGCGTACATCAGCGGACAGTCCACACAGGCCGTACCACAACGTACACTGACTGCATCGACAACCGAATGCAACTGAACAGCTGCAAGGCTCATTTCACAAACAAACGCCTGACCGACCAGCTTGGAAGGGCAGGAGGGGAGGGCGATATTCGTTCTGTAGCGGTACACCCTTCCAGTGGTTAGCGGGACTGTGTAGAAAGTACGCAACACTCGAAAGACCTTTATGTGAGGGTACGCACCATGGCATCAAGAAATACACATGACACCAGAGGATCCAAGCAGTGAACTATGTTCAGAGGGTTGCTGTTAGGCAAAGCTACATTCCTGTGACGTTACATGTGACAGTTAAGGTGCAGTGTAAGTTAGGTTAAGGTGCAGTGTAAGTTAGGTTAAGGTGCAGTGTAAGTTAGGTTAAGGTGCAGTGTAAGTTAGGTTAAGGTGCAGTGTAAGTTAGGTTAAGGTGCAGTGTAAGTTAGGTTAAGGTGCAGTGTAAGTTAGGTTAAGGTGCAGTGTAACTTAGGTTAAGGTGCAGTGTAAGTTAGGTTAAGGTGCAGTGTAAGTTAGGTTAAGGTGCAGTGTAACTTAGGTTAAGGTGCAGTGTAACTTAGGTTAAGGTGCAGTGTAACTTAGGTTAAGGTGCAGTGTAACTTAGGTTAAGGTGCAGTGTAACTTAGGTTAAGGTGCAGTGTAACTTAGGTTAAGGTGCAGTGTAACTTAGGTTAAGGTGCAGTGTAAGTTAGGTTAAGGTGCAGTGTAAGTTAGGTTAAGGTGCAGTGTAAGTTAGGTTAAGGTGCAGTGTAAGTTAGGTTAAGGTGCAGCGTAACTTAGGTTAAGGTGCAGCGTAACTTAGGTTAAGGTGCAGCGTAACTTAGGTTAAGGTGCAGCGTAACTTAGGTTAAGGTGCAGCGTAACTTAGGTTAAGGTGCAGCGTAACTTAGGTTAAGGTGCAGCGTAACTTAGGTTAAGGTGCAGCGTAACTTAGGTTAAGGTGCAGCGTGGGTTAGGTTAGGGGCCAACGTGGGTTAGGTTAGGGGCCAACGTGGGTTAGGTTAGGGGCCAACGTGGGTTAGGTTAGGGGCCAACGTGGGTTAGGTTAGGGGCCAACGTGGGTTAGGTTAGGGGCCAACGTGGGTTAGGTTAGGGGCCAACGTGGGTTAGGTTAGGGGCCAACGTGGGTTAGGTTAGGGGCCAACGTGGGTTAGGTTAGGGGCCAACGTGGGTTAGGTTAGGGGCCAACGTGGGTTAGGTTAGGGGCCAACGTGGGTTAGGTTAAGGGCCAACGTGGGTTAGGTTAAGGGCCAACGTGGGTTAGGTTAAGGGCCAACGTGGGTTAGGTTAAGGGCCAACGTGGGTTAGGTTAAGGGCCAACGTGGGTTAGGTTAAGGGCCAACGTGGGTTAGGTTAAGGGCCAACGTGGGTTAGGTTAAGGGCCAACGTGGGTTAGGTTAAGGGCCAACGTGGGTTAGGTTAAGGGCCAACGTGGGTTAGGTTAAGGGCCAACGTGGGTTAGGTTAAGGGCCAACGTGGGTTAGGTTAAGGGCCAACGTGGGTTAGGTTAAGGGCCAACGTGGGTTAGGTTGCCAGAGATGTGTCAAATCAGGATGTACGTTTGGCTGGTGTCAGGTGGTGGGTTGGTTCGATGCCTTTATAAGGGGTGTGGCCAAAGGGTATTTTATTACTTGTACCTTTTGTGTTGTGGCGTGGCGTTGCGTCCTGTGTTGATACTGGGTGGACCACTGTGGGTG
>NW_026061805.1:167500-170000 GCF_023897955.1 Schistocerca gregaria | reverse complement strand
ACAAACAAACGCCTGACCGACCAGCTTGGAAGGGCAGGAGGGGAGGGCGATATTCGTTCTGTAGCGGTACACCCTTCCAGTGGTTAGCGGGACTGTGTAGAAAGTACGCAACACTCGAAAGACCTTTATGTGAGGGTACGCACCATGGCATCAAGAAATACACATGACACCAGAGGATCCAAGCAGTGAACTATGTTCAGAGGGTTGCTGTTAGGCAAAGCTACATTCCTGTGACGTTACATGTGACAGTTAAGGTGCAGTGTAAGTTAGGTTAAGGTGCAGTGTAAGTTAGGTTAAGGTGCAGTGTAAGTTAGGTTAAGGTGCAGTGTAAGTTAGGTTAAGGTGCAGTGTAACTTAGGTTAAGGTGCAGTGTAACTTAGGTTAAGGTGCAGTGTAACTTAGGTTAAGGTGCAGTGTAAGTTAGGTTAAGGTGCAGTGTAACTTAGGTTAAGGTGCAGTGTAACTTAGGTTAAGGTGCAGTGTAACTTAGGTTAAGGTGCAGTGTAACTTAGGTTAAGGTGCAGTGTAACTTAGGTTAAGGTGCAGTGTAACTTAGGTTAAGGTGCAGTGTAACTTAGGTTAAGGTGCAGTGTAACTTAGGTTAAGGTGCAGTGTAACTTAGGTTAAGGTGCAGTGTAACTTAGGTTAAGGTGCAGTGTAACTTAGGTTAAGGTGCAGTGTAACTTAGGTTAAGGTGCAGTGTAACTTAGGTTAAGGTGCAGTGTAACTTAGGTTAAGGTGCAGTGTAACTTAGGTTAAGGTGCAGTGTAACTTAGGTTAAGGTGCAGTGTAACTTAGGTTAAGGTGCAGTGTAACTTAGGTTAAGGTGCAGTGTAACTTAGGTTAAGGTGCAGTGTAAGTTAGGTTAAGGTGCAGCGTAAGTTAGGTTAAGGTGCAGCGTAACTTAGGTTAAGGTGCAGCGTAACTTAGGTTAAGGTGCAGCGTAACTTAGGTTAAGGTGCAGCGTAACTTAGGTTAAGGTGCAGCGTAACTTAGGTTAAGGTGCAGCGTAACTTAGGTTAAGGTGCAGCGTAACTTAGGTTAAGGTGCAGCGTAACTTAGGTTAAGGTGCAGCGTAACTTAGGTTAAGGTGCAGCGTGGGTTAGGTTAGGGGCCAACGTGGGTTAGGTTAGGGGCCAACGTGGGTTAGGTTAGGGGCCAACGTGGGTTAGGTTAGGGGCCAACGTGGGTTAGGTTAGGGGCCAACGTGGGTTAGGTTAGGGGCCAACGTGGGTTAGGTTAGGGGCCAACGTGGGTTAGGTTAAGGGCCAACGTGGGTTAGGTTAAGGGCCAACGTGGGTTAGGTTAAGGGCCAACGTGGGTTAGGTTAAGGGCCAACGTGGGTTAGGTTAAGGGCCAACGTGGGTTAGGTTAAGGGCCAACGTGGGTTAGGTTAAGGGCCAACGTGGGTTAGGTTAAGGGCCAACGTGGGTTAGGTTAAGGGCCAACGTGGGTTAGGTTAAGGGCCAACGTGGGTAAGGTTAGGGGCCAACGTGGGTAAGGTTAAGGGCCAACGTGGGTTAGGTTAAGGGCCAACGTGGGTTAGGTTAAGGGCCAACGTGGGTTAGGTTAAGGGCCAACGTGGGTTAGGTTAAGGGCCAACGTGGGTTAGGTTAAGGGCCAACGTGGGTTAGGTTAAGGGCCAACGTGGGTTAGGTTAAGGGCCAACGTGGGTTAGGTTAAGGGCCAACGTGGGTTAGGTTGCCAGAGATGTGTCAAATCAGGATGTACGTTTGGCTGGTGTCAGGTGGTGGGTTGGTTCGATGCCTTTATAAGGGGTGTGGCCAAAGGGTATTTTATTACTTGTACCTTTTGTGTTGTGGCGTGGCGTTGCGTCCTGTGTTGATACTGGGTGGACCACTGTGGGTGTTGCTGGCTGATTTGAGCTGCGTTGTTTGCGGGTGATGTGAGACATTCTGTCTTATTAGTGGACGTGACGTTCCTCTTGTCGTTGTTTGGATAGTGTCCTGTGGCAGCGAGGATAAAATGGATGTTGTTGAACGATAGTGCTTTGGTGCTTTCGCTTTGTTACACACAGAGTGGACTGTGAGATAGGGTGACTGGGTCGAGTGCGGTTCACACTGTCCTCCCCAGTTTACAGTATGTATCATCTATGTATGTGGTCCTGCATCATTTACTAAGGAGGGACGTCAGACGACTGAAATATTAGTTATGTACTGATGTAAAGCAGAATGCTTACCTTCCACCAGTGGGCGAGTATCGACTCTGCCCCAGAGTTGCCACCGCAGGAAGAGGTGTCGGAAACACTACCCGCACACCGTCACCACTGTGCGGGGGGACGGACCCTCTATATCCTCAGCGGCGCACTCTTTGCCACCGAGCGTCACGTCTCGCGGCCCGCCGTCCAGAGCATGTATTGGGACAGCGGGACTTTGGCTTTTGGGAGATAACTCTTCATGAAGTGGAAGATATAGGGGTGGACTGCAATGTACGATTGCGGGAAAAGTCCGCCGTACATCCGCTCGAGTTGCGAGTCGGG
>NW_026061805.1:157500-162500 GCF_023897955.1 Schistocerca gregaria | reverse complement strand
GTTGGACTTGGGCTCGGCGCGAGGCGTCGGGGTAGTGGACCCTCCCGAACACCACATGCCACGACAGGCGGCAGCCTGCGGGGTTCGGTGCTGGACTCTTCCCTGTTCGCTCGCCGCTACTGGGGGAATCCTTGTTAGTTTCTTTTCCTCCGCTTAGTAATATGCTTAAATTCAGCGGGTAGTCTCGCCTGCTCTGAGGTCGTTGTACGAGGTGTCGCACGCCACACCGCCAGCCGGCTGTGCACGCTACCGAGAAAGCACCGGTATGCGAACCGCCAGGCGACGGGCGCGCATCGCACGTTTAAGGAGACGCGGCCGGCCACACAGGCGACCACGACACTCCCAGGCGCCCGAAGCGGGACAAACGCCGCGCGCTTCAGTATACGTAGCCGACCCTCAGCCAGACGTGGCCCGGGAACGGAATCCATGGACCGCAATGTGCGTTCGAAACGTCGATGTTCATGTGTCCTGCAGTTCACATGTCGACGCGCAATTTGCTGCGTTCTTCATCGACCCACGAGCCGAGTGATCCACCGTCCTGGGTGATCTTTATCTTTTCAGTTCTCCACCGTCTCTTTCAAGACAGTTGCAGAGGCGGGACTGAGGCGTTTGACGGCCCCTGTTCCATTACTTTGTGTCCAACGGCCTGACGGCCGATGGGCGTCGTACGGCTCCACACCGGAGCGGACAGGCACTCGGGCGAAAGTCATTCAAAACCGGCGCCAGGCGCCAGGTGCCGCAGGCCAGCCGCTCCAGAGCTTCAGCGCTCGTACCACACAACAACACTTGCGCTAGTTTTGAGAGGCACGCGTGGTTCCGCACGCGGCGCACGGCTACTGCCGTACAGGTAGCGTGTTGCGCGACACGACACGCACATCGAAAGACATGCAGTCTAGTCGGTAATGATCCTTCCGCAGGTTCACCTACGGAAACCTTGTTACGACTTTTACTTCCTCTAAATGATCAAGTTTGGTCATCTTTCCGGTAGCATCGGCAACGACAGAGTCGATGCCGCGTACCAGTCCGAAGACCTCACTAAATCATTCAATCGGTAGTAGCGACGGGCGGTGTGTACAAAGGGCAGGGACGTAATCAACGCGAGCTTATGACTCGCGCTTACTGGGAATTCCTCGTTCACGGGGAACAATTGCAAGCCCCAATCCCTAGCACGAAGGAGGTTCAGCGGGTTACCCCGACCTTTCGGCCTAGGAAGACACGCTGATTCCTTCAGTGTAGCGCGCGTGCGGCCCAGAACATCTAAGGGCATCACAGACCTGTTATTGCTCAATCTCGTGCGGCTAGAAGCCGCCTGTCCCTCTAAGAAGAAAAGTAATCGCTGACAGCACGAAGGATGTCACGCGACTAGTTAGCAGGCTAGAGTCTCGTTCGTTATCGGAATTAACCAGACAAATCGCTCCACCAACTAAGAACGGCCATGCACCACCACCCACCGAATCAAGAAAGAGCTATCAATCTGTCAATCCTTCCGGTGTCCGGGCCTGGTGAGGTTTCCCGTGTTGAGTCAAATTAAGCCGCAGGCTCCACTCCTGGTGGTGCCCTTCCGTCAATTCCTTTAAGTTTCAGCTTTGCAACCATACTTCCCCCGGAACCCAAAAGCTTTGGTTTCCCGGAGGCTGCCCGCCGAGTCATCGGAGGAACTGCGGCGGATCGCTGGCTGGCATCGTTTATGGTTAGAACTAGGGCGGTATCTGATCGCCTTCGAACCTCTAACTTTCGTTCTTGATTAATGAAAACATACTTGGCAAATGCTTTCGCTTCTGTTCGTCTTGCGACGATCCAAGAATTTCACCTCTAACGTCGCAATACGAATGCCCCCGCCTGTCCCTATTAATCATTACCTCGGGTTCCGAAAACCAACAAAATAGAACCGAGGTCCTATTCCATTATTCCATGCACACAGTATTCAGGCGGGCTTGCCTGCTTTAAGCACTCTAATTTGTTCAAAGTAAACGTGCCGGCCCACCGAGACACTCAACTAAGAGCACCCTGGTAGGATTTCAACGGGGTCCGCCTCGGGACGCGCAAGCACGCCTTCGGCTCGCCCCACCGGCAGGACGTCCCACGATACATGCCAGTTAAACACCGACGGGCGGTGAACCAACAGCGTGGGACACAAATCCAACTACGAGCTTTTTAACCGCAACAACTTTAATATACGCTATTGGAGCTGGAATTACCGCGGCTGCTGGCACCAGACTTGCCCTCCAATAGATACTCGTTAAAGGATTTAAAGTGTACTCATTCCGATTACGGGGCCTCGGATGAGTCCCGTATCGTTATTTTTCGTCACTACCTCCCCGTGCCGGGAGTGGGTAATTTGCGCGCCTGCTGCCTTCCTTGGATGTGGTAGCCGTTTCTCAGGCTCCCTCTCCGGAATCGAACCCTGATTCCCCGTTACCCGTTACAACCATGGTAGGCGCAGAACCTACCATCGACAGTTGATAAGGCAGACATTTGAAAGATGCGTCGCCGGTACGAGGACCGTGCGATCAGCCCAAAGTTATTCAGAGTCACCAAGGCAAACGGACCAGACGAGCCAATCCGATTGGTTTTGATCTAATAAAAGCGTCCCTTCCATCTCTGGTCGGGACTCTGTTTGCATGTATTAGCTCTAGAATTACCACAGTTATCCAAGTAACGTGGGTACGATCTAAGGAACCATAACTGATTTAATGAGCCATTCGCGGTTTCACCTTAATGCGGCTTGTACTGAGACATGCATGGCTTAATCTTTGAGACAAGCATATGACTACTGGCAGGATCAACCAGGGAGCTGCGTCAACGAGAGCTGAGCAGCCGGCCGCCCGGGAGTGTGTCCCGAGGGCCCGCGCGAACACGCAAGCGTCCGCTCAATTATTCTGCAAACAGGAGGAGGCTGAGCTCCCCTGCACGATACACCTCGAAACCCTCTCAGGTCCCGGCGGCGCGCAGCGCCGTCCTAAGTACTTGGTCGGGTTCGAGAGAGGCGCAATCGCCCGGAGATAGGCGAGTAGACGCTTTCAGTGCGAACACCCGTGCTCCCAACTGAGCTTGCCGCTGCCGACAGAGGCCCGGGAGCGTGCTGTCGTGGCATTGCCGGCGGGAAACAACACGCGCCACCTACGGTGACCGGCAGCTCCAACGCCAGCGCCACAGAAGGGCAAAGCCCCACTTGGGTGCAGAAGCGAACTCTCCCAGCACAGCGCACGCGCCAACACGTCCGCAGAGCTGCGATACAAACCACCTGCGAGAACCGCTGGGGGCGACCGAGCAGCAGACGGCGTCGCGACGCCGAGTGCCGGGCGGCGGCGCATCCTCAACGCACACAGTCCGCAATCGGACCAGCACACTGCAGATGTCCACCGCGCTTCGCACCGGGCTCGGCAGAACCCACTTTGGCCGCCTGGCGCCGCGCGCAGGGTGCGCCGGCGCATAGCTGGGACGCCAGCCGGGCCCGTCGGCCGGCGCTCCTGCCACTGGGCGCCCCCCACCAGCCGGCTGTAGTGCGTGCGCTCACGCAGCGCGCGGCCAGCACGCCGGGCGGCCCCCCCTCACCGGCCGGGGACTGTCCCGCCAAGCCACAGCCTCGTATCGCTTCATACCCACATGGCCAACTCAGGTTCGGGGGCATGGCGGGTACCGCCGAAACAACCGGTTCACAGATGTACCGATCGTCGCTATCACCGATGCACCTGCAGCGCGAACAACCGCTCAACAACTGATTTCCAGTTCATTTGCGGATCTTTGGCAGCAAACGTATACGTCAATCTACATTTGCGAAATCTACGATTCTGGCATGCCTGCATGTTATGTGTCACGACACGCTACATCAGCCCACATACACACTGCGGCATGTACACGAGAGAACACGTGGAAGATGGTCCGCGCACGTGTGCAATGTCCCTTGCGCGGTCGAATGTCAACCGGCCTCTGTAGCATGTCGCAGATGTGGAACGCGGTCCACCGTGCTATCATGTTGTGTGGGGCAATACGATTAAATAGGAAAACCCTCGTCGCTACATCAACAGACGGCTCACGCTGATTCCCGGCAGAGGGAGGAGGGGGGGGGGGGCCAACATGCAATACTTTCGTCCGTACCTACTTACCACATGTCTGTACGGCGTACAACAGTGCAATCTCGCTGTAATGGGGAGACGAGACAAGTAGCATCGTGCACAACATATGGCCCTTATGATTCGCCATTGTAGGGCGCAGCCGGTGTACGGTCAAGCATGTGCCACATTATGTCACTCAGTACGTAACGACGGATGATCAGTGTGGGTTACGCGTACATCAGCGGACAGTCCACACAGGCCGTACCACAACGTACACTGACTGCATCGACAACCGAATGCAACTGAACAGCTGCAAGGCTCATTTCACAAACAAACGCCTGACCGACCAGCTTGGAAGGGCAGGAGGGGAGGGCGATATTCGTTCTGTAGCGGTACACCCTTCCAGTGGTTAGCGGGACTGTGTAGAAAGTACGCAACACTCGAAAGACCTTTATGTGAGGGTACGCACCATGGCATCAAGAAATACACATGACACCAGAGGATCCAAGCAGTGAACTATGTTCAGAGGGTTGCTGTTAGGCAAAGCTACATTCCTGTGACGTTACATGTGACAGTTAAGGTGCAGTGTAAGTTAGGTTAAGGTGCAGTGTAAGTTAGGTTAAGGTGCAGTGTAAGTTAGGTTAAGGTGCAGTGTAACTTAGGTTAAGGTGCAGTGTAACTTAGGTTAAGGTGCAGTGTAAGTTAGGTTAAGGTGCAGTGTAACTTAGGTTAAGGTGCAGTGTAACTTAGGTTAAGGTGCAGTGTAACTTAGGTTAAGGTGCAGTGTAACTTAGGTTAAGGTGCAGTGTAACTTAGGTTAAGGTGCAGTGTAACTTAGGTTAAGGTGCAGTGTAACTTAGGTTAAGGTGCAGTGTAACTTAGGTTAAGGTGCAGTGTAACTTAGGTTAAGGTGCAGTGTAACTTAGGTTAAGGTGCAGTGTAACT
>NW_026061805.1:145000-147500 GCF_023897955.1 Schistocerca gregaria | reverse complement strand
CGGGCTCGGCAGAACCCACTTTGGCCGCCTGGCGCCGCGCGCAGGGTGCGCCGGCGCATAGCTGGGACGCCAGCCGGGCCCGTCGGCCGGCGCTCCTGCCACTGGGCGCCCCCCACCAGCCGGCTGTAGTGCGTGCGCTCACGCAGCGCGCGGCCAGCACGCCGGGCGGCCCCCCCTCACCGGCCGGGGACTGTCCCGCCAAGCCACAGCCTCGTATCGCTTCATACCCACATGGCCAACTCAGGTTCGGGGGCATGGCGGGTACCGCCGAAACAACCGGTTCACAGATGTACCGATCGTCGCTATCACCGATGCACCTGCAGCGCGAACAACCGCTCAACAACTGATTTCCAGTTCATTTGCGGATCTTTGGCAGCAAACGTATACGTCAATCTACATTTGCGAAATCTACGATTCTGGCATGCCTGCATGTTATGTGTCACGACACGCTACATCAGCCCACATACACACTGCGGCATGTACACGAGAGAACACGTGGAAGATGGTCCGCGCACGTGTGCAATGTCCCTTGCGCGGTCGACTGTCAACCGGCCTCTGTAGCATGTCGCAGATGTGGAACGCGGTCCACCGTGCTATCATGTTGTGTGGGGCAATACGATTAAATAGGAAAACCCTCGTCGCTACATCAACAGACGGCTCACGCTGATTCCCGGCAGAGGGAGGAGGGGGGGGGGGGGCCAACATGCAATACTTTCGTCCGTACCTACTTACCACATGTCTGTACGGCGTACAACAGTGCAATCTCGCTGTAATGGGGAGACGAGACAAGTAGCATCGTGCACAACATATGGCCCTTATGATTCGCCATTGTAGGGCGCAGCCGGTGTACGGTCAAGCATGTGCCACATTATGTCACTCAGTACGTAACGACGGATGATCAGTGTGGGTTACGCGTACATCAGCGGACAGTCCACACAGGCCGTACCACAACGTACACTGACTGCATCGACAACCGAATGCAACTGAACAGCTGCAAGGCTCATTTCACAAACAAACGCCTGACCGACCAGCTTGGAAGGGCAGGAGGGGAGGGCGATATTCGTTCTGTAGCGGTACACCCTTCCAGTGGTTAGCGGGACTGTGTAGAAAGTACGCAACACTCGAAAGACCTTTATGTGAGGGTACGCACCATGGCATCAAGAAATACACATGACACCAGAGGATCCAAGCAGTGAACTATGTTCAGAGGGTTGCTGTTAGGCAAAGCTACATTCCTGTGACGTTACATGTGACAGTTAAGGTGCAGTGTAAGTTAGGTTAAGGTGCAGTGTAAGTTAGGTTAAGGTGCAGTGTAAGTTAGGTTAAGGTGCAGTGTAACTTAGGTTAAGGTGCAGTGTAACTTAGGTTAAGGTGCAGTGTAACTTAGGTTAAGGTGCAGTGTAACTTAGGTTAAGGTGCAGTGTAAGTTAGGTTAAGGTGCAGTGTAACTTAGGTTAAGGTGCAGTGTAACTTAGGTTAAGGTGCAGTGTAACTTAGGTTAAGGTGCAGTGTAACTTAGGTTAAGGTGCAGTGTAACTTAGGTTAAGGTGCAGTGTAACTTAGGTTAAGGTGCAGTGTAACTTAGGTTAAGGTGCAGTGTAACTTAGGTTAAGGTGCAGTGTAACTTAGGTTAAGGTGCAGTGTAACTTAGGTTAAGGTGCAGTGTAACTTAGGTTAAGGTGCAGTGTAACTTAGGTTAAGGTGCAGTGTAACTTAGGTTAAGGTGCAGTGTAACTTAGGTTAAGGTGCAGTGTAACTTAGGTTAAGGTGCAGTGTAACTTAGGTTAAGGTGCAGTGTAACTTAGGTTAAGGTGCAGTGTAAGTTAGGTTAAGGTGCAGTGTAAGTTAGGTTAAGGTGCAGCGTAACTTAGGTTAAGGTGCAGCGTAACTTAGGTTAAGGTGCAGCGTAACTTAGGTTAAGGTGCAGCGTAACTTAGGTTAAGGTGCAGCGTAACTTAGGTTAAGGTGCAGCGTAACTTAGGTTAAGGTGCAGCGTGGGTTAGGTTAGGGGCCAACGTGGGTTAGGTTAGGGGCCAACGTGGGTTAGGTTAGGGGCCAACGTGGGTTAGGTTAGGGGCCAACGTGGGTTAGGTTAGGGGCCAACGTGGGTTAGGTTAGGGGCCAACGTGGGTTAGGTTAGGGGCCAACGTGGGTTAGGTTAGGGGCCAACGTGGGTTAGGTTAGGGGCCAACGTGGGTTAGGTTAAGGGCCAACGTGGGTTAGGTTAAGGGCCAACGTGGGTTAGGTTAAGGGCCAACGTGGGTTAGGTTAAGGGCCAACGTGGGTTAGGTTAAGGGCCAACGTGGGTTAGGTTAGGGGCCAACGTGGGTTAGGTTAGGGGCCAACGTGGGTAAGGTTAGGGGCCAACGTGGGTAAGGTTAAGGGCCAACGTGGGTTAGGTTAAGGGCCAACGTGGGTTAGGTTAAGGGCCAACGTGGGTTAGGTTAAGGGCCAACGTGGGTTAGGTTAAGGGCCAACGTGGGTTAGGTTAAGGGCCAAC
>NW_026061805.1:132500-135000 GCF_023897955.1 Schistocerca gregaria | reverse complement strand
CAATCTCGCTGTAATGGGGAGACGAGACAAGTAGCATCGTGCACAACATATGGCCCTTATGATTCGCCATTGTAGGGCGCAGCCGGTGTACGGTCAAGCATGTGCCACATTATGTCACTCAGTACGTAACGACGGATGATCAGTGTGGGTTACGCGTACATCAGCGGACAGTCCACACAGGCCGTACCACAACGTACACTGACTGCATCGACAACCGAATGCAACTGAACAGCTGCAAGGCTCATTTCACAAACAAACGCCTGACCGACCAGCTTGGAAGGGCAGGAGGGGAGGGCGATATTCGTTCTGTAGCGGTACACCCTTCCAGTGGTTAGCGGGACTGTGTAGAAAGTACGCAACACTCGAAAGACCTTTATGTGAGGGTACGCACCATGGCATCAAGAAATACACATGACACCAGAGGATCCAAGCAGTGAACTATGTTCAGAGGGTTGCTGTTAGGCAAAGCTACATTCCTGTGACGTTACATGTGACAGTTAAGGTGCAGTGTAAGTTAGGTTAAGGTGCAGTGTAACTTAGGTTAAGGTGCAGTGTAACTTAGGTTAAGGTGCAGTGTAACTTAGGTTAAGGTGCAGTGTAACTTAGGTTAAGGTGCAGTGTAACTTAGGTTAAGGTGCAGTGTAACTTAGGTTAAGGTGCAGTGTAACTTAGGTTAAGGTGCAGTGTAACTTAGGTTAAGGTGCAGTGTAACTTAGGTTAAGGTGCAGTGTAACTTAGGTTAAGGTGCAGTGTAACTTAGGTTAAGGTGCAGTGTAACTTAGGTTAAGGTGCAGTGTAACTTAGGTTAAGGTGCAGTGTAACTTAGGTTAAGGTGCAGTGTAACTTAGGTTAAGGTGCAGTGTAACTTAGGTTAAGGTGCAGTGTAACTTAGGTTAAGGTGCAGTGTAACTTAGGTTAAGGTGCAGTGTAACTTAGGTTAAGGTGCAGTGTAACTTAGGTTAAGGTGCAGTGTAACTTAGGTTAAGGTGCAGTGTAACTTAGGTTAAGGTGCAGCGTAAGTTAGGTTAAGGTGCAGCGTAAGTTAGGTTAAGGTGCAGCGTAACTTAGGTTAAGGTGCAGCGTAACTTAGGTTAAGGTGCAGCGTAACTTAGGTTAAGGTGCAGCGTAACTTAGGTTAAGGTGCAGCGTAACTTAGGTTAAGGTGCAGCGTAACTTAGGTTAAGGTGCAGCGTGGGTTAGGTTAGGGGCCAACGTGGGTTAGGTTAGGGGCCAACGTGGGTTAGGTTAGGGGCCAACGTGGGTTAGGTTAGGGGCCAACGTGGGTTAGGTTAGGGGCCAACGTGGGTTAGGTTAGGGGCCAACGTGGGTTAGGTTAGGGGCCAACGTGGGTTAGGTTAAGGGCCAACGTGGGTTAGGTTAAGGGCCAACGTGGGTTAGGTTAAGGGCCAACGTGGGTTAGGTTAAGGGCCAACGTGGGTTAGGTTAAGGGCCAACGTGGGTTAGGTTAAGGGCCAACGTGGGTTAGGTTAAGGGCCAACGTGGGTTAGGTTAAGGGCCAACGTGGGTTAGGTTAAGGGCCAACGTGGGTAAGGTTAGGGGCCAACGTGGGTAAGGTTAAGGGCCAACGTGGGTTAGGTTAAGGGCCAACGTGGGTTAGGTTAAGGGCCAACGTGGGTTAGGTTAAGGGCCAACGTGGGTTAGGTTAAGGGCCAACGTGGGTTAGGTTAAGGGCCAACGTGGGTTAGGTTAAGGGCCAACGTGGGTTAGGTTAAGGGCCAACGTGGGTTAGGTTAAGGGCCAACGTGGGTTAGGTTAAGGGCCAACGTGGGTTAGGTTGCCAGAGATGTGTCAAATCAGGATGTACGTTTGGCTGGTGTCAGGTGGTGGG
Source organism: Schistocerca gregaria (assembly GCF_023897955.1). Classification (NCBI taxonomy): domain Eukaryota; kingdom Metazoa; phylum Arthropoda; class Insecta; order Orthoptera; family Acrididae; genus Schistocerca; species Schistocerca gregaria. The sequence continues at coordinate 133,151 of NW_026061805.1, read as the reverse complement.
TTGGTTCGATGCCTTTATAAGGGGTGTGGCCAAAGGGTATTTTATTACTTGTACCTTTTGTGTTGTGGCGTGGCGTTGCGTCCTGTGTTGATACTGGGTGGACCACTGTGGGTGTTGCTGGCTGATTTGAGCTGCGTTGTTTGCGGGTGATGTGAGACATTCTGTCTTATTAGTGGACGTGACGTTCCTCTTGTCGTTGTTTGGATAGTGTCCTGTGGCAGCGAGGATAAAATGGATGTTGTTGAACGATAGTGCTTTGGTGCTTTCGCTTTGTTACACACAGAGTGGACTGTGAGATAGGGTGACTGGGTCGAGTGCGGTTCACACTGTCCTCCCCAGTTTACAGTATGTATCATCTATGTATGAGGTCCTGCATCATTTACTAAGGAGGGACGTCAGACGACTGAAATATTAGTTATGTACTGATGTAAAGCAGAATGCTTACCTTCCACCAGTGGGCGAGTATCGACTCTGCCCCAGAGTTGCCACCGCAGGAAGAGGTGTCGGAAACACTACCCGCACACCGTCACCACTGTGCGGGGGGACGGACCCTCTATATCCTCAGCGGCGCACTCTTTGCCACCGAGCGTCACGTCTCGCGGCCCGCCGTCCAGAGCATGTATTGGGACATTCGCATGTATCATCTATCTA
>NW_026061805.1:115000-122500 GCF_023897955.1 Schistocerca gregaria | reverse complement strand
CGGCAGAACCCACTTTGGCCGCCTGGCGCCGCGCGCAGGGTGCGCCGGCGCATAGCTGGGACGCCAGCCGGGCCCGTCGGCCGGCGCTCCTGCCACTGGGCGCCCCCCACCAGCCGGCTGTAGTGCGTGCGCTCACGCAGCGCGCGGCCAGCACGCCGGGCGGCCCCCCCTCACCGGCCGGGGACTGTCCCGCCAAGCCACAGCCTCGTATCGCTTCATACCCACATGGCCAACTCAGGTTCGGGGGCATGGCGGGTACCGCCGAAACAACCGGTTCACAGATGTACCGATCGTCGCTATCACCGATGCACCTGCAGCGCGAACAACCGCTCAACAACTGATTTCCAGTTCATTTGCGGATCTTTGGCAGCAAACGTATACGTCAATCTACATTTGCGAAATCTACGATTCTGGCATGCCTGCATGTTATGTGTCACGACACGCTACATCAGCCCACATACACACTGCGGCATGTACACGAGAGAACACGTGGAAGATGGTCCGCGCACGTGTGCAATGTCCCTTGCGCGGTCGACTGTCAACCGGCCTCTGTAGCATGTCGCAGATGTGGAACGCGGTCCACCGTGCTATCATGTTGTGTGGGGCAATACGATTAAATAGGAAAACCCTCGTCGCTACATCAACAGACGGCTCACGCTGATTCCCGGCAGAGGGAGGAGGGGGGGGGGGGGCCAACATGCAATACTTTCGTCCGTACCTACTTACCACATGTCTGTACGGCGTACAACAGTGCAATCTCGCTGTAATGGGGAGACGAGACAAGTAGCATCGTGCACAACATATGGCCCTTATGATTCGCCATTGTAGGGCGCAGCCGGTGTACGGTCAAGCATGTGCCACATTATGTCACTCAGTACGTAACGACGGATGATCAGTGTGGGTTACGCGTACATCAGCGGACAGTCCACACAGGCCGTACCACAACGTACACTGACTGCATCGACAACCGAATGCAACTGAACAGCTGCAAGGCTCATTTCACAAACAAACGCCTGACCGACCAGCTTGGAAGGGCAGGAGGGGAGGGCGATATTCGTTCTGTAGCGGTACACCCTTCCAGTGGTTAGCGGGACTGTGTAGAAAGTACGCAACACTCGAAAGACCTTTATGTGAGGGTACGCACCATGGCATCAAGAAATACACATGACACCAGAGGATCCAAGCAGTGAACTATGTTCAGAGGGTTGCTGTTAGGCAAAGCTACATTCCTGTGACGTTACATGTGACAGTTAAGGTGCAGTGTAAGTTAGGTTAAGGTGCAGTGTAAGTTAGGTTAAGGTGCAGTGTAAGTTAGGTTAAGGTGCAGTGTAAGTTAGGTTAAGGTGCAGTGTAACTTAGGTTAAGGTGCAGTGTAACTTAGGTTAAGGTGCAGTGTAACTTAGGTTAAGGTGCAGTGTAAGTTAGGTTAAGGTGCAGTGTAACTTAGGTTAAGGTGCAGTGTAACTTAGGTTAAGGTGCAGTGTAACTTAGGTTAAGGTGCAGTGTAACTTAGGTTAAGGTGCAGTGTAACTTAGGTTAAGGTGCAGTGTAACTTAGGTTAAGGTGCAGTGTAACTTAGGTTAAGGTGCAGTGTAACTTAGGTTAAGGTGCAGTGTAACTTAGGTTAAGGTGCAGTGTAACTTAGGTTAAGGTGCAGTGTAACTTAGGTTAAGGTGCAGTGTAACTTAGGTTAAGGTGCAGTGTAACTTAGGTTAAGGTGCAGTGTAACTTAGGTTAAGGTGCAGTGTAACTTAGGTTAAGGTGCAGTGTAACTTAGGTTAAGGTGCAGTGTAACTTAGGTTAAGGTGCAGTGTAACTTAGGTTAAGGTGCAGTGTAACTTAGGTTAAGGTGCAGTGTAACTTAGGTTAAGGTGCAGTGTAACTTAGGTTAAGGTGCAGTGTAACTTAGGTTAAGGTGCAGTGTAACTTAGGTTAAGGTGCAGTGTAACTTAGGTTAAGGTGCAGTGTAAGTTAGGTTAAGGTGCAGCGTAACTTAGGTTAAGGTGCAGCGTAACTTAGGTTAAGGTGCAGCGTAACTTAGGTTAAGGTGCAGCGTAACTTAGGTTAAGGTGCAGCGTAACTTAGGTTAAGGTGCAGCGTGGGTTAGGTTAGGGGCCAACGTGGGTTAGGTTAGGGGCCAACGTGGGTTAGGTTAGGGGCCAACGTGGGTTAGGTTAGGGGCCAACGTGGGTTAGGTTAGGGGCCAACGTGGGTTAGGTTAGGGGCCAACGTGGGTTAGGTTAGGGGCCAACGTGGGTTAGGTTAAGGGCCAACGTGGGTTAGGTTAAGGGCCAACGTGGGTTAGGTTAAGGGCCAACGTGGGTTAGGTTAAGGGCCAACGTGGGTTAGGTTAAGGGCCAACGTGGGTTAGGTTAAGGGCCAACGTGGGTTAGGTTAAGGGCCAACGTGGGTTAGGTTAAGGGCCAACGTGGGTTAGGTTAAGGGCCAACGTGGGTTAGGTTAAGGGCCAACGTGGGTAAGGTTAGGGGCCAACGTGGGTAAGGTTAAGGGCCAACGTGGGTTAGGTTAAGGGCCAACGTGGGTTAGGTTAAGGGCCAACGTGGGTTAGGTTAAGGGCCAACGTGGGTTAGGTTAAGGGCCAACGTGGGTTAGGTTAAGGGCCAACGTGGGTTAGGTTAAGTGCCAACGTGGGTTAGGTTAAGGGCCAACGTGGGTTAGGTTAAGGGCCAACGTGGGTTAGGTTAAGGGCCAACGTGGGTTAGGTTAAGGGCCAACGTGGGTTAGGTTAAGGGCCAACGTGGGTTAGGTTGCCAGAGATGTGTCAAATCAGGATGTACGTTTGGCTGGTGTCAGGTGGTGGGTTGGTTCGATGCCTTTATAAGGGGTGTGGCCAAAGGGTATTTTATTACTTGTACCTTTTGTGTTGTGGCGTGGCGTTGCGTCCTGTGTTGATACTGGGTGGACCACTGTGGGTGTTGCTGGCTGATTTGAGCTGCGTTGTTTGCGGGTGATGTGAGACATTCTGTCTTATTAGTGGACGTGACGTTCCTCTTGTCGTTGTTTGGATAGTGTCCTGTGGCAGCGAGGATAAAATGGATGTTGTTGAACGATAGTGCTTTGGTGCTTTCGCTTTGTTACACACAGAGTGGACTGTGAGATAGGGTGACTGGGTCGAGTGCGGTTCACACTGTCCTCCCCAGTTTACAGTATGTATCATCTATGTATGTGGTCCTGCATCATTTACTAAGGAGGGACGTCAGACGACTGAAATATTAGTTATGTACTGATGTAAAGCAGAATGCTTACCTTCCACCAGTGGGCGAGTATCGACTCTGCCCCAGAGTTGCCACCGCAGGAAGAGGTGTCGGAAACACTACCCGCACACCGTCACCACTGTGCGGGGGGACGGACCCTCTATATCCTCAGCGGCGCACTCTTTGCCACCGAGCGTCACGTCTCGCGGCCCGCCGTCCAGAGCATGTATTGGGACATTCGCATGTATCATCTATCTATGTGGCCCTGCATCAATTACTAAGCAGTGCCGTGAGACGACTGAACTATTAGTAAAGTACTGATGAACAGCAGAATGTTTACCTTCCACAATGGGCGAGTGGTCGACTCTACCCCAGCGTCGCCACCGCAGGAAGCGGTCTTGGAAAAACTACCCCCACACCGTCACCATTGTGCGGGGGAACGGACCCTCTATATCCACAGAGGAGCACTCTTTGCCACCGGGCTTCAGGTCTCGCGACCTGCCGTCCAGTGCCCACGGGGAACCGCGTGGAGGTGGTGCCGCCGTAGCATCCGCTTACAATGGGCAATCAGCCGGCGCACGTTTCTCCTGCGGGTAGCAGGGTCCACAGCACTCGGCTCGGGCTAGCCAGGCCTTGCCCATCGTCGAGCCCGGAATTTCCGGGTTCTTGGCCTAGAGTCTGTCGCTACTTAGTCATCGTCAGCCCATGAGTCGTCATCTGAATCATTGCTGCTGGTCTCCGGAGTCGTGTCGGGGTCATGGAGCATTCCTGCTCTTTCCCTCACGAGTTCCAAAGCCCTCCGCTGCAAATATTGATCCAGAGCCTGTGCGGATATTGCAGACGCAAGAGTGTTGAGCGCCCTCCAGTGCTCTCTGCTCCGGAGTAGCGCTCTAACATCTCTGTTAGGGGGCAGTTGTTCCCGTACTTCAGCAAATTGTGGACAGTCCCACAGAGTGTGCTCCGGGGTTCCTTCCTCGCCACAGTCACAGTCTGTGGTTTCTCTTTTGCCAGTCCTACACAAGTAGGTGGAAAAGGGCCCATGTCCTGTCAAGAAATGCACCAATCCCCGTGAGGGTTTCAGAAACCGAAGTCTCATCCGCTCTCTCACGTTGGGGAAAAAATGGTGCACGCGCCTGCTTGTGCGGAGCGCGTCCCACCTCTGCTGCCACTCGTCAAAGAGCCAGTTCCGGACTTCAGCAGCGCTGTCTGCCGGTCGGCCTAAGATGTTATTGACCCCATCCGGATTTCCCTTCCGGAGCCAATACAGCGCACCCCTTTCCCTGACCAGCAGGTCAAGTGGGGGGATTGCTGTGATGACTAGTAGCGCATCGGCGGAAGTCGTGCTGTATGCTCCAGTGAGGCGCAACAGCGCTTGGCGCTGCAGCCTCCTCATCGCCGCCGCAGGTTTTCTCTGTCTCAGCCTATGAGCCCAGACACTCGACCCGTAAGCCGTGATGGCCACGAGAATGCTCGAGTGATATAGCCTTAATGTCTGCAATGGCAGATGGTATTGCTTGTTTGCAATACTGGCTATCTTGTGGAAGAGGGCCTGGCTTTTGCGACATACGATCTCGATATGCGCAGAGAACAGTCTGGACTCATCGAGGTGGATTCCCAGATACCTCGCCATGCGTGTTCGCCTGATAGCTCCATCGTTGGCACCGCCAGCAATTCGGAGTACAGGGCCACGTGCCAAACGGCCGCGCAGCAAGATATACACAGTCTTCTCAGCAGACAGCTTCAGCTTCACTTTGTGGCACCACTGCTGCAGGGCGTTGAGCGCTGCGTTGCAGTTTACTTCCAACATTGCCCGAGAGTCACCTTCTATCACTAGAAGGATGTCATCGGCGTACGCTACTACGCCTCGCACTTGTCGCAGTTCTCCTAGTTCCGCCAACACAGGCTCGAGGCCTACATCCCAGAATATGGGACCGCAGACCGAGTCTGTGGTTTCTCTTTTGCCAGTCCTACACAAGTAGGTGGAAAAGGGCCCATGTCCTGTCAAGAAATGCACCAATCCCCGTGAGGGTTTCAGAAACCGAAGTCTCATCCGCTCTCTCACGTTGGGGAAAAAAATGGTGCACGCGCCTGCTTGTGCGGAGCGCGTCCCACCTCTGCTGCCACTCGTCAAAGAGCCAGTTCCGGACTTCAGCAGCGCTGTCTGCCGGTCGGCCTAAGATGTTATTGACCCCATCCGGATTTCCCTTCCGGAGCCAATACAGCGCACCCCTTTCCCTGACCAGCAGGTCAAGTGGGGGGATTGCTGTGATGACTAGTAGCGCATCGGCGGAAGTCGTGCTGTATGCTCCAGTGAGGCGCAACAGCGCTTGGCGCTGCAGCCTCCTCATCGCCGCCGCAGGTTTTCTCTGTCTCAGCCTATGAGCCCAGACACTCGACCCGTAAGCCGTGATGGCCACGAGAATGCTCGAGTGATATAGCCTTAATGTCTGCAATGGCAGATGGTATTGCTTGTTTGCAATACTGGCTATCTTGTGGAAGAGGGCCTGGCTTTTGCGACATACGATCTCGATATGCGCAGAGAACAGTCTGGACTCATCGAGGTGGATTCCCAGATACCTCGCCATGCGTGTTCGCCTGATAGCTCCATCGTTGGCACCGCCAGCAATTCGGAGTACAGGGCCACGTGCCAAACGGCCGCGCAGCAAGATATACACAGTCTTCTCAGCAGACAGCTTCAGCTTCACTTTGTGGCACCACTGCTGCAGGGCGTTGAGCGCTGCGTTGCAGTTTACTTCCAACATTGCCCGAGAGTCACCTTCTATCACTAGAAGGATGTCATCGGCGTACGCTACTACGCCTCGCACTTGTCGCAGTTCTCCTAGTTCCGCCAACACAGGCTCGAGGCCTACATCCCAGAATATGGGACCGCAGACCGAGCCCTGTGGGCATCCCTTGGTGATCGACTTCTCAACCGCCCGCCCCGGGCACCGCAAAACCGCCCGCCGGTTACGGCAGTAGTCTAGCAGGCACCGGTACAGGGGCCCAGGACATTCCAACTTCCTTAGGCTGTCGAACAGTGCCGGCCACCATAGGTTGTCGAAAGCCCCAGCGATGTCAACCATTATCCCCGCAACGTACTTGGCTGTAGATGTGTCCACCAACAACATTGCCTTGTTTATAGCATCTTCTGTACACAGACCCCTCCTGAATCCATATTGGTCGGGACTGCGTCCCCTAAGTTCCCGGTGTTGCTCTAGCCGAAGGCATAGGAGCTTCTCCTGGAGCTTAGCCATGGAGTTCAAGAGACAGATGGGTCGGTATGATTTCGGCACTTCCGGATCCTTGTCCTCACCCTTTCTCAGAATGACCACTTCGGCCAACTTCCACGATTCTGGTACCCGTCCCTGACGTAAGCACTCATTGTAGAGGTTAGTCAGGTAAGGGCAGATCTCCGCGCACAGGGCTTGGAGAACCTCGGCAGCGAGTCCATCATGGCCCGTCGCCTTTTTACGGCGCAATTCAAGAATTGCGGCGGTAACTTCACGTTCAGTGAACGGAGCAACAGGCGTCTCATCGGCATACAGCTCATGGAGTTGTCGCCTCAAATTCCCCTGTTCCTCGTCCTCATCTTCGCTACTATCGTCGGGCAATAAGGTACTCATGAGGAGCTCAGCTGACTCTTGCCAGTCCTTGGTGTGACTGCCATCGATCTTCCTTAGGGTCGACAGGACCGTCGGTGACCGAACTTTTGACACGGCAATCTTGTACGGTGTACCCCAGGGGTCAGCCGCCAGACTGTCACGAACAAAAGACTGCCAACTCTCAGTCCGTACTGTGTGCAGTGCCCGCTTAAACACGGCTTTGGCCCGCCTGTACCGCGCGAGCGTGGCCTCACGAATGTGATCGCCTACGCTGCGCTGGTAATGCCGCCGCGCTCTTCTGCATTCGCGTCGGAGACGCTGCAGCTCAGGGTTCCAAGGTGCCTTAGGCATTTTCCCTGTGTGGGCCAACGGGACTGCGCCTGTTGCTGCTGTCTGTATGGCCGCCGTCAGATCTTCTGCAGCTTTGTCAACGTCCACAACGCGATCCATTGGCCAATTCGGTATCACTAGATTACCTCTTAGTCGATCCCAATTAGCCTTTCGCCAGTTGTACTTGACGGTGCCGTTCACCTGGTCTTCAGGAGGAGGCTCCCCATCATAGGCTACAGTGAATGTGATCAGATTGTGGTCACTTAGTGTCATTCCCCGCCATACCTTCCAGTTCTCCGCACGGAGATGCTCGTGTGCACTCTTCAGTGTCACATCGATATTCGAGGTCGCTC
>NW_026061805.1:102500-105000 GCF_023897955.1 Schistocerca gregaria | reverse complement strand
ACTGAACAGCTGCAAGGCTCATTTCACAAACAAACGCCTGACCGACCAGCTTGGAAGGGCAGGAGGGGAGGGCGATATTCGTTCTGTAGCGGTACACCCTTCCAGTGGTTAGCGGGACTGTGTAGAAAGTACGCAACACTCGAAAGACCTTTATGTGAGGGTACGCACCATGGCATCAAGAAATACACATGACACCAGAGGATCCAAGCAGTGAACTATGTTCAGAGGGTTGCTGTTAGGCAAAGCTACATTCCTGTGACGTTACATGTGACAGTTAAGGTGCAGTGTAAGTTAGGTTAAGGTGCAGTGTAAGTTAGGTTAAGGTGCAGTGTAAGTTAGGTTAAGGTGCAGTGTAAGTTAGGTTAAGGTGCAGTGTAAGTTAGGTTAAGGTGCAGTGTAACTTAGGTTAAGGTGCAGTGTAACTTAGGTTAAGGTGCAGTGTAACTTAGGTTAAGGTGCAGTGTAACTTAGGTTAAGGTGCAGTGTAACTTAGGTTAAGGTGCAGTGTAACTTAGGTTAAGGTGCAGTGTAACTTAGGTTAAGGTGCAGTGTAACTTAGGTTAAGGTGCAGTGTAACTTAGGTTAAGGTGCAGTGTAACTTAGGTTAAGGTGCAGTGTAACTTAGGTTAAGGTGCAGTGTAACTTAGGTTAAGGTGCAGTGTAACTTAGGTTAAGGTGCAGTGTAACTTAGGTTAAGGTGCAGTGTAACTTAGGTTAAGGTGCAGTGTAACTTAGGTTAAGGTGCAGTGTAACTTAGGTTAAGGTGCAGTGTAACTTAGGTTAAGGTGCAGTGTAACTTAGGTTAAGGTGCAGTGTAACTTAGGTTAAGGTGCAGTGTAACTTAGGTTAAGGTGCAGTGTAACTTAGGTTAAGGTGCAGCGTAACTTAGGTTAAGGTGCAGCGTAACTTAGGTTAAGGTGCAGCGTAACTTAGGTTAAGGTGCAGCGTAACTTAGGTTAAGGTGCAGCGTAACTTAGGTTAAGGTGCAGCGTGGGTTAGGTTAGGGGCCAACGTGGGTTAGGTTAGGGGCCAACGTGGGTTAGGTTAGGGGCCAACGTGGGTTAGGTTAGGGGCCAACGTGGGTTAGGTTAGGGGCCAACGTGGGTTAGGTTAGGGGCCAACGTGGGTTAGGTTAGGGGCCAACGTGGGTTAGGTTAAGGGCCAACGTGGGTTAGGTTAAGGGCCAACGTGGGTTAGGTTAAGGGCCAACGTGGGTTAGGTTAAGGGCCAACGTGGGTTAGGTTAAGGGGCCAACGTGGGTTAGGTTAAGGGCCAACGTGGGTTAGGTTAAGGGCCAACGTGGGTTAGGTTAAGGGCCAACGTGGGTTAGGTTAAGGGCCAACGTGGGTTAGGTTAAGGGCCAACGTGGGTAAGGTTAGGGGCCAACGTGGGTAAGGTTAAGGGCCAACGTGGGTTAGGTTAAGGGCCAACGTGGGTTAGGTTAAGGGCCAACGTGGGTTAGGTTAAGGGCCAACGTGGGTTAGGTTAAGGGCCAACGTGGGTTAGGTTAAGGGCCAACGTGGGTTAGGTTAAGGGCCAACGTGGGTTAGGTTAAGGGCCAACGTGGGTTAGGTTAAGGGCCAACGTGGGTTAGGTTGCCAGAGATGTGTCAAATCAGGATGTACGTTTGGCTGGTGTCAGGTGGTGGGTTGGTTCGATGCCTTTATAAGGGGTGTGGCCAAAGGGTATTTTATTACTTGTACCTTTTGTGTTGTGGCGTGGCGTTGCGTCCTGTGTTGATACTGGGTGGACCACTGTGGGTGTTGCTGGCTGATTTGAGCTGCGTTGTTTGCGGGTGATGTGAGACATTCTGTCTTATTAGTGGACGTGACGTTCCTCTTGTCGTTGTTTGGATAGTGTCCTGTGGCAGCGAGGATAAAATGGATGTTGTTGAACGATAGTGCTTTGGTGCTTTCGCTTTGTTACACACAGAGTGGACTGTGAGATAGGGTGACTGGGTCGAGTGCGGTTCACACTGTCCTCCCCAGTTTACAGTATGTATCATCTATGTATGTGGTCCTGCATCATTTACTAAGGAGGGACGTCAGACGACTGAAATATTAGTTATGTACTGATGTAAAGCAGAATGCTTACCTTCCACCAGTGGGCGAGTATCGACTCTGCCCCAGAGTTGCCACCGCAGGAAGAGGTGTCGGAAACACTACCCGCACACCGTCACCACTGTGCGGGGGGACGGACCCTCTATATCCTCAGCGGCGCACTCTTTGCCACCGAGCGTCACGTCTCGCGGCCCGCCGTCCAGAGCATGTATTGGGACAGCGGGACTTTGGCTTTTGGGAGATAACTCTTCATGAAGTGGAAGATATAGGGGTGGACTGCAATGTACGATTGCGGGAAAAGTCCGCCGTACATCCGCTCGAGTTGCGAGTCGGGCGGTGGGGGTGGCGCATTCACAGGTGCGGCTGGAGTGACCGTCGGTCCACCACTTTTGACTCGATTTGCGTCACCTGCGGTGAAGAGGGGGTGCAGCAGGCGTTTT
>NW_026061805.1:92500-95000 GCF_023897955.1 Schistocerca gregaria | reverse complement strand
CACCTCGAAACCCTCTCAGGTCCCGGCGGCGCGCAGCGCCGTCCTAAGTACTTGGTCGGGTTCGAGAGAGGCGCAATCGCCCGGAGATAGGCGAGTAGACGCTTTCAGTGCGAACACCCGTGCTCCCAACTGAGCTTGCCGCTGCCGACAGAGGCCCGGGAGCGTGCTGTCGTGGCATTGCCGGCGGGAAACAACACGCGCCACCTACGGTGACCGGCAGCTCCAACGCCAGCGCCACAGAAGGGCAAAGCCCCACTTGGGTGCAGAAGCGAACTCTCCCAGCACAGCGCACGCGCCAACACGTCCGCAGAGCTGCGATACAAACCACCTGCGAGAACCGCTGGGGGCGACCGAGCAGCAGACGGCGTCGCGACGCCGAGTGCCGGGCGGCGGCGCATCCTCAACGCACACAGTCCGCAATCGGACCAGCACACTGCAGATGTCCACCGCGCTTCGCACCGGGCTCGGCAGAACCCACTTTGGCCGCCTGGCGCCGCGCGCAGGGTGCGCCGGCGCATAGCTGGGACGCCAGCCGGGCCCGTCGGCCGGCGCTCCTGCCACTGGGCGCCCCCCACCAGCCGGCTGTAGTGCGTGCGCTCACGCAGCGCGCGGCCAGCACGCCGGGCGGCCCCCCCTCACCGGCCGGGGACTGTCCCGCCAAGCCACAGCCTCGTATCGCTTCATACCCACATGGCCAACTCAGGTTCGGGGGCATGGCGGGTACCGCCGAAACAACCGGTTCACAGATGTACCGATCGTCGCTATCACCGATGCACCTGCAGCGCGAACAACCGCTCAACAACTGATTTCCAGTTCATTTGCGGATCTTTGGCAGCAAACGTATACGTCAATCTACATTTGCGAAATCTACGATTCTGGCATGCCTGCATGTTATGTGTCACGACACGCTACATCAGCCCACATACACACTGCGGCATGTACACGAGAGAACACGTGGAAGATGGTCCGCGCACGTGTGCAATGTCCCTTGCGCGGTCGACTGTCAACCGGCCTCTGTAGCATGTCGCAGATGTGGAACGCGGTCCACCGTGCTATCATGTTGTGTGGGGCAATACGATTAAATAGGAAAACCCTCGTCGCTACATCAACAGACGGCTCACGCTGATTCCCGGCAGAGGGAGGAGGGGGGGGGGGGGGCCAACATGCAATACTTTCGTCCGTACCTACTTACCACATGTCTGTACGGCGTACAACAGTGCAATCTCGCTGTAATGGGGAGACGAGACAAGTAGCATCGTGCACAACATATGGCCCTTATGATTCGCCATTGTAGGGCGCAGCCGGTGTACGGTCAAGCATGTGCCACATTATGTCACTCAGTACGTAACGACGGATGATCAGTGTGGGTTACGCGTACATCAGCGGACAGTCCACACAGGCCGTACCACAACGTACACTGACTGCATCGACAACCGAATGCAACTGAACAGCTGCAAGGCTCATTTCACAAACAAACGCCTGACCGACCAGCTTGGAAGGGCAGGAGGGGAGGGCGATATTCGTTCTGTAGCGGTACACCCTTCCAGTGGTTAGCGGGACTGTGTAGAAAGTACGCAACACTCGAAAGACCTTTATGTGAGGGTACGCACCATGGCATCAAGAAATACACATGACACCAGAGGATCCAAGCAGTGAACTATGTTCAGAGGGTTGCTGTTAGGCAAAGCTACATTCCTGTGACGTTACATGTGACAGTTAAGGTGCAGTGTAAGTTAGGTTAAGGTGCAGTGTAAGTTAGGTTAAGGTGCAGTGTAAGTTAGGTTAAGGTGCAGTGTAAGTTAGGTTAAGGTGCAGTGTAACTTAGGTTAAGGTGCAGTGTAACTTAGGTTAAGGTGCAGTGTAACTTAGGTTAAGGTGCAGTGTAAGTTAGGTTAAGGTGAAGTGTAACTTAGGTTAAGGTGCAGTGTAACTTAGGTTAAGGTGCAGTGTAACTTAGGTTAAGGTGCAGTGTAACTTAGGTTAAGGTGCAGTGTAACTTAGGTTAAGGTGCAGTGTAACTTAGGTTAAGGTGCAGTGTAACTTAGGTTAAGGTGCAGTGTAACTTAGGTTAAGGTGCAGTGTAACTTAGGTTAAGGTGCAGTGTAACTTAGGTTAAGGTGCAGTGTAACTTAGGTTAAGGTGCAGTGTAACTTAGGTTAAGGTGCAGTGTAACTTAGGTTAAGGTGCAGTGTAACTTAGGTTAAGGTGCAGTGTAACTTAGGTTAAGGTGCAGTGTAACTTAGGTTAAGGTGCAGTGTAACTTAGGTTAAGGTGCAGTGTAAGTTAGGTTAAGGTGCAGTGTAAGTTAGGTTAAGGTGCAGCGTAACTTAGGTTAAGGTGCAGCGTAACTTAGGTTAAGGTGCAGCGTAACTTAGGTTAAGGTGCAGCGTAACTTAGGTTAAGGTGCAGCGTAACTTAGGTTAAGGTGCAGCGTAACTTAGGTTAAGGTGCAGCGTAACTTAGGTTAAGGTGCAGCGTGGGTTAGGTTAGGGGCCAACGT
>NW_026061805.1:80000-82500 GCF_023897955.1 Schistocerca gregaria | reverse complement strand
CTGTCCCGCCAAGCCACAGCCTCGTATCGCTTCATACCCACATGGCCAACTCAGGTTCGGGGGCATGGCGGGTACCGCCGAAACAACCGGTTCACAGATGTACCGATCGTCGCTATCACCGATGCACCTGCAGCGCGAACAACCGCTCAACAACTGATTTCCAGTTCATTTGCGGATCTTTGGCAGCAAACGTATACGTCAATCTACATTTGCGAAATCTACGATTCTGGCATGCCTGCATGTTATGTGTCACGACACGCTACATCAGCCCACATACACACTGCGGCATGTACACGAGAGAACACGTGGAAGATAGTCCGCGCACGTGTGCAATGTCCCTTGCGCGGTCGACTGTCAACCGGCCTCTGTAGCATGTCGCAGATGTGGAACGCGGTCCACCGTGCTATCATGTTGTGTGGGGCAATACGATTAAATAGGAAAACCCTCGTCGCTACATCAACAGACGGCTCACGCTGATTCCCGGCAGAGGGAGGAGGGGGGGGGGGGCCAACATGCAATACTTTCGTCCGTACCTACTTACCACATGTCTGTACGGCGTACAACAGTGCAATCTCGCTGTAATGGGGAGACGAGACAAGTAGCATCGTGCACAACATATGGCCCTTATGATTCGCCATTGTAGGGCGCAGCCGGTGTACGGTCAAGCATGTGCCACATTATGTCACTCAGTACGTAACGACGGATGATCAGTGTGGGTTACGCGTACATCAGCGGACAGTCCACACAGGCCGTACCACAACGTACACTGACTGCATCGACAACCGAATGCAACTGAACAGCTGCAAGGCTCATTTCACAAACAAACGCCTGACCGACCAGCTTGGAAGGGCAGGAGGGGAGGGCGATATTCGTTCTGTAGCGGTACACCCTTCCAGTGGTTAGCGGGACTGTGTAGAAAGTACGCAACACTCGAAAGACCTTTATGTGAGGGTACGCACCATGGCATCAAGAAATACACATGACACCAGAGGATCCAAGCAGTGAACTATGTTCAGAGGGTTGCTGTTAGGCAAAGCTACATTCCTGTGACGTTACATGTGACAGTTAAGGTGCAGTGTAAGTTAGGTTAAGGTGCAGTGTAAGTTAGGTTAAGGTGCAGTGTAAGTTAGGTTAAGGTGCAGTGTAAGTTAGGTTAAGGTGCAGTGTAAGTTAGGTTAAGGTGCAGTGTAACTTAGGTTAAGGTGCAGTGTAACTTAGGTTAAGGTGCAGTGTAAGTTAGGTTAAGGTGCAGTGTAACTTAGGTTAAGGTGCAGTGTAACTTAGGTTAAGGTGCAGTGTAACTTAGGTTAAGGTGCAGTGTAACTTAGGTTAAGGTGCAGTGTAACTTAGGTTAAGGTGCAGTGTAACTTAGGTTAAGGTGCAGTGTAACTTAGGTTAAGGTGCAGTGTAACTTAGGTTAAGGTGCAGTGTAACTTAGGTTAAGGTGCAGTGTAACTTAGGTTAAGGTGCAGTGTAACTTAGGTTAAGGTGCAGTGTAACTTAGGTTAAGGTGCAGTGTAACTTAGGTTAAGGTGCAGTGTAACTTAGGTTAAGGTGCAGTGTAACTTAGGTTAAGGTGCAGTGTAACTTAGGTTAAGGTGCAGTGTAACTTAGGTTAAGGTGCAGTGTAAGTTAGGTTAAGGTGCAGTGTAAGTTAGGTTAAGGTGCAGCGTAACTTAGGTTAAGGTGCAGCGTAACTTAGGTTAAGGTGCAGCGTAACTTAGGTTAAGGTGCAGCGTAACTTAGGTTAAGGTGCAGCGTAACTTAGGTTAAGGTGCAGCGTAACTTAGGTTAAGGTGCAGCGTAACTTAGGTTAAGGTGCAGCGTGGGTTAGGTTAGGGGCCAACGTGGGTTAGGTTAGGGGCCAACGTGGGTTAGGTTAGGGGCCAACGTGGGTTAGGTTAGGGGCCAACGTGGGTTAGGTTAGGGGCCAACGTGGGTTAGGTTAGGGGCCAACGTGGGTTAGGTTAGGGGCCAACGTGGGTTAGGTTAGGGGCCAACGTGGGTTAGGTTAGGGGCCAACGTGGGTTAGGTTAAGGGCCAACGTGGGTTAGGTTAAGGGCCAACGTGGGTTAGGTTAAGGGCCAACGTGGGTTAGGTTAAGGGCCAACGTGGGTTAGGTTAAGGGCCAACGTGGGTTAGGTTAAGGGCCAACGTGGGTTAGGTTAAGGGCCAACGTGGGTTAGGTTAAGGGCCAACGTGGGTTAGGTTAAGGGCCAACGTGGGTTAGGTTAAGGGCCAACGTGGGTTAGGTTAAGGGCCAACGTGGGTAAGGTTAGGGGCCAACGTGGGTAAGGTTAAGGGCCAACGTGGGTTAGGTTAAGGGCCAACGTGGGTTAGGTTAAGGGCCAACGTGGGTTAGGTTAAGGGCCAACGTGGGTTAGGTTAAGGGCCAACGTGGGTTAGGTTAAGGGCCAACGTGGGTTAGGTTAAGGGCCAACGTGGGTTAGGTTAAGGGCCAACGTGGGTTAGGTTAAGGGCCAACGTGGGTTAGGTTAAG
>NW_026061805.1:67500-70000 GCF_023897955.1 Schistocerca gregaria | reverse complement strand
TGCACAACATATGGCCCTTATGATTCGCCATTGTAGGGCGCAGCCGGTGTACGGTCAAGCATGTGCCACATTATGTCACTCAGTACGTAACGACGGATGATCAGTGTGGGTTACGCGTACATCAGCGGACAGTCCACACAGGCCGTACCACAACGTACACTGACTGCATCGACAACCGAATGCAACTGAACAGCTGCAAGGCTCATTTCACAAACAAACGCCTGACCGACCAGCTTGGAAGGGCAGGAGGGGAGGGCGATATTCGTTCTGTAGCGGTACACCCTTCCAGTGGTTAGCGGGACTGTGTAGAAAGTACGCAACACTCGAAAGACCTTTATGTGAGGGTACGCACCATGGCATCAAGAAATACACATGACACCAGAGGATCCAAGCAGTGAACTATGTTCAGAGGGTTGCTGTTAGGCAAAGCTACATTCCTGTGACGTTACATGTGACAGTTAAGGTGCAGTGTAAGTTAGGTTAAGGTGCAGTGTAAGTTAGGTTAAGGTGCAGTGTAAGTTAGGTTAAGGTGCAGTGTAAGTTAGGTTAAGGTGCAGTGTAAGTTAGGTTAAGGTGCAGTGTAACTTAGGTTAAGGTGCAGTGTAACTTAGGTTAAGGTGCAGTGTAACTTAGGTTAAGGTGCAGTGTAAGTTAGGTTAAGGTGCAGTGTAACTTAGGTTAAGGTGCAGTGTAACTTAGGTTAAGGTGCAGTGTAACTTAGGTTAAGGTGCAGTGTAACTTAGGTTAAGGTGCAGTGTAACTTAGGTTAAGGTGCAGTGTAACTTAGGTTAAGGTGCAGTGTAACTTAGGTTAAGGTGCAGTGTAACTTAGGTTAAGGTGCAGTGTAACTTAGGTTAAGGTGCAGTGTAACTTAGGTTAAGGTGCAGTGTAACTTAGGTTAAGGTGCAGTGTAACTTAGGTTAAGGTGCAGTGTAACTTAGGTTAAGGTGCAGTGTAACTTAGGTTAAGGTGCAGTGTAACTTAGGTTAAGGTGCAGTGTAAGTTAGGTTAAGGTGCAGCGTAACTTAGGTTAAGGTGCAGCGTAACTTAGGTTAAGGTGCAGCGTAACTTAGGTTAAGGTGCAGCGTAACTTAGGTTAAGGTGCAGCGTAACTTAGGTTAAGGTGCAGCGTAACTTAGGTTAAGGTGCAGCGTAACTTAGGTTAAGGTGCAGCGTGGGTTAGGTTAGGGGCCAATGTGGGTTAGGTTAGGGGCCAACGTGGGTTAGGTTAGGGGCCAACGTGGGTTAGGTTAGGGGCCAACGTGGGTTAGGTTAGGGGCCAACGTGGGTTAGGTTAGGGGCCAACGTGGGTTAGGTTAGGGGCCAACGTGGGTTAGGTTAAGGGCCAACGTGGGTTAGGTTAAGGGCCAACGTGGGTTAGGTTAAGGGCCAACGTGGGTTAGGTTAAGGGCCAACGTGGGTTAGGTTAAGGGGCCAACGTGGGTTAGGTTAAGGGCCAACGTGGGTTAGGTTAAGGGCCAACGTGGGTTAGGTTAAGGGCCAACGTGGGTTAGGTTAAGGGCCAACGTGGGTTAGGTTAAGGGCCAACGTGGGTAAGGTTAGGGGCCAACGTGGGTAAGGTTAGGGGCCAACGTGGGTAAGGTTAGGGGCCAACGTGGGTTAGGTTAAGGGCCAACGTGGGTTAGGTTAAGGGCCAACGTGGGTTAGGTTAAGGGCCAACGTGGGTTAGGTTAAGGGCCAACGTGGGTTAGGTTAAGGGCCAACGTGGGTTAGGTTAAGGGCCAACGTGGGTTAGGTTAAGGGCCAACGTGGGTTAGGTTAAGGGCCAACGTGGGTTAGGTTAAGGGCCAACGTGGGTTAGGTTGCCAGAGATGTGTCAAATCAGGATGTACGTTTGGCTGGTGTCAGGTGGTGGGTTGGTTCGATGCCTTTATAAGGGGTGTGGCCAAAGGGTATTTTATTACTTGTACCTTTTGTGTTGTGGCGTGGCGTTGCGTCCTGTGTTGATACTGGGTGGACCACTGTGGGTGTTGCTGGCTGATTTGAGCTGCGTTGTTTGCGGGTGATGTGAGACATTCTGTCTTATTAGTGGACGTGACGTTCCTCTTGTCGTTGTTTGGATAGTGTCCTGTGGCAGCGAGGATAAAATGGATGTTGTTGAACGATAGTGCTTTGGTGCTTTCGCTTTGTTACACACAGAGTGGACTGTGAGATAGGGTGACTGGGTCGAGTGCGGTTCACACTGTCCTCCCCAGTTTACAGTATGTATCATCTATGTATGTGGTCCTGCATCATTTACTAAGGAGGGACGTCAGACGACTGAAATATTAGTTATGTACTGATGTAAAGCAGAATGCTTACCTTCCACCAGTGGGCGAGTATCGACTCTGCCCCAGAGTTGCCACCGCAGGAAGAGGTGTCGGAAACACTACCCGCACACCGTCACCACTGTGCGGGGGGACGGACCCTCTATATCCTCAGCGGCGCACTCTTTGCCACCGAGCGTCACGTCTCGCGGCCCGCCGTCCAGAGCATGTAT
>NW_026061805.1:57500-62500 GCF_023897955.1 Schistocerca gregaria | reverse complement strand
TCAGATGGAGTTTACCACCCACTTGGAGCTGCACTCTCAAGCAACCCGACTCGAAGGAGAGGTCCCGCCGACGCTCGCACCGGCCGCTACGGGCCTGGCACCCTCTACGGGCCGTGGCCTCATTCAAGTTGGACTTGGGCTCGGCGCGAGGCGTCGGGGTAGTGGACCCTCCCGAACACCACATGCCACGACAGGCGGCAGCCTGCGGGGTTCGGTGCTGGACTCTTCCCTGTTCGCTCGCCGCTACTGGGGGAATCCTTGTTAGTTTCTTTTCCTCCGCTTAGTAATATGCTTAAATTCAGCGGGTAGTCTCGCCTGCTCTGAGGTCGTTGTACGAGGTGTCGCACGCCACACCGCCAGCCGGCTGTGCACGCTACCGAGAAAGCACCGGTATGCGAACCGCCAGGCGACAGGCGCGCATCGCACGTTTAAGGAGACGCGGCCGGCCACACAGGCGACCACGACACTCCCAGGCGCCCGAAGCGGGACAAACGCCGCGCGCTTCAGTATACGTAGCCGACCCTCAGCCAGACGTGGCCCGGGAACGGAATCCATGGACCGCAATGTGCGTTCGAAACGTCGATGTTCATGTGTCCTGCAGTTCACATGTCGACGCGCAATTTGCTGCGTTCTTCATCGACCCACGAGCCGAGTGATCCACCGTCCTGGGTGATCTTTATCTTTTCAGTTCTCCACCGTCTCTTTCAAGACAGTTGCAGAGGCGGGACTGAGGCGTTTGACGGCCCCTGTTCCATTACTTTGTGTCCAACGGCCTGACGGCCGATGGGCGTCGTACGGCTCCACACCGGAGCGGACAGGCACTCGGGCGAAAGTCATTCAAAACCGGCGCCAGGCGCCAGGTGCCGCAGGCCAGCCGCTCCAGAGCTTCAGCGCTCGTACCACACAACAACACTTGCGCTAGTTTTGAGAGGCACGCGTGGTTCCGCACGCGGCGCACGGCTACTGCCGTACAGGTAGCGTGTTGCGCGACACGACACGCACATCGAAAGACATGCAGTCTAGTCGGTAATGATCCTTCCGCAGGTTCACCTACGGAAACCTTGTTACGACTTTTACTTCCTCTAAATGATCAAGTTTGGTCATCTTTCCGGTAGCATCGGCAACGACAGAGTCGATGCCGCGTACCAGTCCGAAGACCTCACTAAATCATTCAATCGGTAGTAGCGACGGGCGGTGTGTACAAAGGGCAGGGACGTAATCAACGCGAGCTTATGACTCGCGCTTACTGGGAATTCCTCGTTCATGGGGAACAATTGCAAGCCCCAATCCCTAGCACGAAGGAGGTTCAGCGGGTTACCCCGACCTTTCGGCCTAGGAAGACACGCTGATTCCTTCAGTGTAGCGCGCGTGCGGCCCAGAACATCTAAGGGCATCACAGACCTGTTATTGCTCAATCTCGTGCGGCTAGAAGCCGCCTGTCCCTCTAAGAAGAAAAGTAATCGCTGACAGCACGAAGGATGTCACGCGACTAGTTAGCAGGCTAGAGTCTCGTTCGTTATCGGAATTAACCAGACAAATCGCTCCACCAACTAAGAACGGCCATGCACCACCACCCACCGAATCAAGAAAGAGCTATCAATCTGTCAATCCTTCCGGTGTCCGGGCCTGGTGAGGTTTCCCGTGTTGAGTCAAATTAAGCCGCAGGCTCCACTCCTGGTGGTGCCCTTCCGTCAATTCCTTTAAGTTTCAGCTTTGCAACCATACTTCCCCCGGAACCCAAAAGCTTTGGTTTCCCGGAGGCTGCCCGCCGAGTCATCGGAGGAACTGCGGCGGATCGCTGGGCTGGCATCGTTTATGGTTAGAACTAGGGCGGTATCTGATCGCCTTCGAACCTCTAACTTTCGTTCTTGATTAATGAAAACATACTTGGCAAATGCTTTCGCTTCTGTTCGTCTTGCGACGATCCAAGAATTTCACCTCTAACGTCGCAATACGAATGCCCCCGCCTGTCCCTATTAATCATTACCTCGGGTTCCGAAAACCAACAAAATAGAACCGAGGTCCTATTCCATTATTCCATGCACACAGTATTCAGGCGGGCTTGCCTGCTTTAAGCACTCTAATTTGTTCAAAGTAAACGTGCCGGCCCACCGAGACACTCAACTAAGAGCACCCTGGTAGGATTTCAACGGGGTCCGCCTCGGGACGCGCAAGCACGCCTTCGGCTCGCCCCACCGGCAGGACGTCCCACGATACATGCCAGTTAAACACCGACGGGCGGTGAACCAACAGCGTGGGACACAAATCCAACTACGAGCTTTTTAACCGCAACAACTTTAATATACGCTATTGGAGCTGGAATTACCGCGGCTGCTGGCACCAGACTTGCCCTCCAATAGATACTCGTTAAAGGATTTAAAGTGTACTCATTCCGATTACGGGGCCTCGGATGAGTCCCGTATCGTTATTTTTCGTCACTACCTCCCCGTGCCGGGAGTGGGTAATTTGCGCGCCTGCTGCCTTCCTTGGATGTGGTAGCCGTTTCTCAGGCTCCCTCTCCGGAATCGAACCCTGATTCCCCGTTACCCGTTACAACCATGGTAGGCGCAGAACCTACCATCGACAGTTGATAAGGCAGACATTTGAAAGATGCGTCGCCGGTACGAGGACCGTGCGATCAGCCCAAAGTTATTCAGAGTCACCAAGGCAAACGGACCAGACGAGCCAATCCGATTGGTTTTGATCTAATAAAAGCGTCCCTTCCATCTCTGGTCGGGACTCTGTTTGCATGTATTAGCTCTAGAATTACCACAGTTATCCAAGTAACGTGGGTACGATCTAAGGAACCATAACTGATTTAATGAGCCATTCGCGGTTTCACCTTAATGCGGCTTGTACTGAGACATGCATGGCTTAATCTTTGAGACAAGCATATGACTACTGGCAGGATCAACCAGGGAGCTGCGTCAACGAGAGCTGAGCAGCCGGCCGCCCGGGAGTGTGTCCCGAGGGCCCGCGCGAACACGCAAGCGTCCGCTCAATTATTCTGCAAACAGGAGGAGGCTGAGCTCCCCTGCACGATACACCTCGAAACCCTCTCAGGTCCCGGCGGCGCGCAGCGCCGTCCTAAGTACTTGGTCGGGTTCGAGAGAGGCGCAATCGCCCGGAGATGGGCGAGTAGACGCTTTCAGTGCGAACACCCGTGCTCCCAACTGAGCTTGCCGCTGCCGACAGAGGCCCGGGAGCGTGCTGTCGTGGCATTGCCGGCGGGAAACAACACGCGCCACCTACGGTGACCGGCAGCTCCAACGCCAGCGCCACAGAAGGGCAAAGCCCCACTTGGGTGCAGAAGCGAACTCTCCCAGCACAGCGCACGCGCCAACACGTCCGCAGAGCTGCGATACAAACCACCTGCGAGAACCGCTGGGGGCGACCGAGCAGCAGACGGCGTCGCGACGCCGAGTGCCGGGCGGCGGCGCATCCTCAACGCACACAGTCCGCAATCGGACCAGCACACTGCAGATGTCCACCGCGCTTCGCACCGGGCTCGGCAGAACCCACTTTGGCCGCCTGGCGCCGCGCGCAGGGTGCGCCGGCGCATAGCTGGGACGCCAGCCGGGCCCGTCGGCCGGCGCTCCTGCCACTGGGCGCCCCCCACCAGCCGGCTGTAGTGCGTGCGCTCACGCAGCGCGCGGCCAGCACGCCGGGCGGCCCCCCCTCACCGGCCGGGGACTGTCCCGCCAAGCCACAGCCTCGTATCGCTTCATACCCACATGGCCAACTCAGGTTCGGGGGCATGGCGGGTACCGCCGAAACAACCGGTTCATAGATGTACCGATCGTCGCTATCACCGATGCACCTGCAGCGCGAACAACCGCTCAACAACTGATTTCCAGTTCATTTGCGGATCTTTGGCAGCAAACGTATACGTCAATCTACATTTGCGAAATCTACGATTCTGGCATGCCTGCATGTTATGTGTCACGACACGCTACATCAGCCCACATACACACTGCGGCATGTACACGAGAGAACACGTGGAAGATGGTCCGCGCACGTGTGCAATGTCCCTTGCGCGGCTCGACTGTCAACCGGCCTCTGTAGCATGTCGCAGATGTGGAACGCGGTCCACCGTGCTATCATGTTGTGTGGGGCAATACGATTAAATAGGAAAACCCTCGTCGCTACATCAACAGACGGCTCACGCTGATTCCCGGCAGAGGGAGGAGGGGGGGGGGGGGGGGGGGCCAACATGCAATACTTTCGTCCGTACCTACCTACCACATGTCTGTACGGCGTACAACAGTGCAATCTCGCTGTAATGGGGAGACGAGACAAGTAGCATCGTGCACAACATATGGCCCTTATGATTCGCCATTGTAGGGCGCAGCCGGTGTACGGTCAAGCATGTGCCACATTATGTCACTCAGTACGTAACGACGGATGATCAGTGTGGGTTACGCGTACATCAGCGGACAGTCCACACAGGCCGTACCACAACGTACACTGACTGCATCGACAACCGAATGCAACTGAACAGCTGCAAGGCTCATTTCACAAACAAACGCCTGACCGACCAGCTTGGAAGGGCAGGAGGGGAGGGCGATATTCGTTCTGTAGCGGTACACCCTTCCAGTGGTTAGCGGGACTGTGTAGAAAGTACGCAACACTCGAAAGACCTTTATGTGAGGGTACGCACCATGGCATCAAGAAATACACATGACACCAGAGGATCCAAGCAGTGAACTATGTTCAGAGGGTTGCTGTTAGGCAAAGCTACATTCCTGTGACGTTACATGTGACAGTTAAGGTGCAGTGTAAGTTAGGTTAAGGTGCAGCGTAAGTTAGGTTAAGGTGCAGCGTAAGTTAGGTTAAGGTGCAGCGTAAGTTAGGTTAAGGTGCAGCGTAAGTTAGGTTAAGGTGCAGCGTAAGTTAGGTTAAGGTGCAGCGTAAGTTAGGTTAAGGTGCAGCGTAACTTGGGTTAAGGTGCAGCGTAACTTGGGTTAAGGTGCAGCGTAACTTGGGTTAAGGTGCAGCGT